>NC_036847.1:2012534-2075264 GCF_002910315.2 Salvelinus sp. IW2-2015
CCAAGTTTGAAGGAAATAAAAACTGAACATTTTATAATCATAAATATAAAGTCAGTCAAACAAAGAATAAAAACTGACATTTTATAATCATAAATATAAAGTCAGTCAAACAAAGGAAATAAAAACTGACATTTTCAACCTTCCCTGTCCGAGTCTGTAATACCAACATGTTTTAAGCAGACCACCATAGTGCCTGTAACCAAGAACACTAAGGTAATCTGCCTGAATGACTACCGACCCGTAGCACTCACGTCTGTAGCCATGAAAGTGCTTTGAAAGGCTGTCATGACTCACATCAACACCATTATCCAGAAACCCTAGACCCACTCCAATTTGCCATACCGCCCCAACAGATCCACAGATGATGCAATCTCTATTGCACTCCACACTGCCCTTTCCCACCTGGACAAAAGGAAACACCTACGTGAGAATGCTATTCATTGACTACAGCTCAGCGTTCAACACCATAGTGCGCTCAAAGCTCATCAATAAGCTAAGGACCTGGTACTAAACACCTCCTCTGCAACTGGGGGCGGTTCTTGTCGGACCGCCCCCTGGTGGCAAGGTCAGGTAACAACACATCTGCCACGCTGATCCTCAACACAGGGGCCCCTCAGGGGTTCGTGCTCAGTCCCATCCTGTACTCTCTGTTTACTCATGACTGCACGCCAGGCACGACTCCAACACCATCATTAAGTTTGCCGATGACACAACATTGGCCTGATCACTGACCACGACGAGACAGCCTATTGGGAGGATGTCAGAGACCCTGGCCGTGTGGTGCCAGGACAACCTCTCCCTCAATGTGATCAAGACAAAGGAGATGATTGTGGACTACAGAAAAAAGAGGGCCGAGCATGCCCCCATTCTCATCGACGGGGCTGCAGTGGAGCAAGTTGAGAGCTTCAAGTTCCTTGGTGTCCACATCACCAACAAACGAACATGGCCCAAGCACACCAAAGACAGTCGTGAAGAGGCACAACAAAACCTATTCCCCCTCAGGAGACTGAAAAGATTTGGCATGGGTCCTCAGATCCTCAAAACAGCTGCACCATCGAGAGCATCCTGACTGGTTGCATCACTGCCTGGTATGGCAACTGCTCGGCCTCCAATCGCAAGGCTCTAAGAGGGTACTGCGTACGGCCCAGTACATCACTGGGGCCAAGCTTCCTGCCATTCAGGACCTCTATACCAGGCGGTGTCAGAGGAAGGCCCTAATAATTGTCAAAGACTCCAGCCACTCTAGTCATAGACTGTTCTCTCTGCTACCGCACGGCAAGCGGTACCGAGCGCCAAGTCTAGGTCAAGAGGCTTCTAAACAGCTTCTACCCAAGCCATAAGACTCCTGAACATTTAGTTAAATGGCTACCCAGATATTAGGCATTCCTGCTCGGCCCTCTTTTTTCTGTAGTCCACAATCATCTCCTTTGTCTTGATCACATTGAGGGAGAGGTTGTCCTGGCACCACACGGCCAGGTCTCTGACATCCTCCCAATAGGCTGTCTCGTCGTGGTCAGTGATCAGGCCAATGTTGTGTCATCGGCAAACTTAATGATGGTGTTGGAGTCGTGCCTGGCGGTGCAGTCATGAGTAAACAGAGAGTACAGGATGGGACTGAGCACGAACCCCTGAGGGGCCCCTGTGTTGAGGATCAGCGTGGCAGATGTGTTGTTACCTGACCTTGCCACCAGGGGGCGGTCCGACAAGAACCGCCCCCAGTTGCAGAGGGAGGTGTTTAGTACCAGGGTCCTTAGCTTATTGATGAGCTTTGAGCGCACTATGGTGTTGAACGCTGAGCTGTAGTCAATGAATAGCATTCTCACGTAGGTGTTCCTTTTGTCCAGGTGGGAAAGGGCAGTGTGGAGTGCAATAGAGATTGCATCATCTGTGGATCTGTTGGGTTGGTGGGTGTCTGCCCATAGCAAGGAGTGGGTCTAGGGTTCTGGGGATAATGTGTTGATTGGAGTCATGACCAGCTCTTTCAAAGCACTTTCAGGCTACAGACGTGGAGTGCTCGGTCGAGTCATTCAGGCAGATTACTTAGTGGTCTGGTTACAGGCACGTATGTGGTCGCTAAAACAGGTGACAACTCCTCAGGAGCGACAGTTTCCGATCACCATTATATTTCCGTGTTTAGTTTTATAAAATGTTCAGTTTTATTTCTTGTCTTGTAACTTAGATTTATGATTATAAAGTTTGTCAAAGCGGGAATAGTAATCGGAGTTAGATGATTATAAATGCTACAACACAACAGAAGTGAATGATACAACTGTGATTACTCAAAAAATGCCAATTGTGTGTCTAATCCTCGCGGGGGGATTTAGTAAACGATGATGGCATGCGAAAAATCCGTTCTCTTCCTCCCTCTCCCTCCCAGTTTATGAATAGGAAAAGGAGTTCTTAGAGCACTCCTCTAGTGGAGTTTTATCTCTATAGGCTGCAGAGCCCAAGGTACAGGAACCACGGATGTGAGATGGAGTTGGGGTAGTTCGCTAAGATCATTTCATAAGACTTTACAATTCGTTACCTCTCACTCTCACCGCTGGATTAACCAGGTGTTGAATTGTTGGGAAGACATGCATGGGTTTAATTTCACTATAGATACAAAAGTATGTGCACACGCGGTTTGCGATGTCTGAAGAGTGGATCGGCATTCGCCACAACCCATGCTGACAGTTTAGTTAGAGCGACGGCACACAGCCTGCAATTCTGCATAGGTACAAACTTCAGGAAATGTATTCTGAGAGCTCAGTGACTTTTCAAACATTGGCACGTCATGGTGAGCCACCTTTCCACAAGTCACTTCGTCAAGTAGTCTGCCTAGGTTGAGCTCCCGCCGTCAACTGTAATGTGCGTTATTTGAAGTGGAACGTCTAGGAGTGACCGAACGGGTCGCGTGCGAATGAGTGGTGTGCGCACTAGCATAGCTCACAAACACGATTGGCGAGTGCGTGAATTGGTTTGTGCGTGTGTAAGATGTCTTGTCTCTCGGTTGCAACACTCACTACCGAGTCAATACTGCCTCTGGAAGCAACAGCACAAGAACTTAGTTAGTCGGGAGCTTCATGAAATTAATTTCGATGGCTAAACAGCCACAACACAGCCTAAGATCACATGTGAATGCCAAGCGTCTGCTGAATGTAGCTCGGTGGCCATTGACTCTGGACAGTGGAAACGCGTTCAATGGGATATGATGGATTGCGCTTCACCATCTGACAGTTCCGACGGTTGAATCTGGGTTTGGATGATGCCAGGAGAACGCTACCTGCTCCAATGCATAGTGCCAACTGCAAAGTTTGATGGGGGAGGAATAATAAYCTGGGGCTGTTTTTCATGGTTCGGGCTAGTCCACTTAGTTCCAGTGAAGGGAAATCTTAGCGCTACAGCATACAATGACATTCTAGACAATTCTGTGCTACCAACTTTGAGGCAACAGTTTGGGGAAGGCCCTTTCCTGTTTCAGCATGACAATGACCCATTGCACAAAGAGTGGTCCATACAGAAATGGTTTGATGAGGTCGGTGTGGAAGWACTTGACTGTCCTGCACAGAGCCCTGACCTCAACCCCATCGTACACCTTCGGGGTGAATTGGAAYKCTGACTGCTAGCCAGGCCTAATCGCCCAACTATCAGTGCCCGACCTTACTAATGCTCTTGAAGCTGAATGGAAGCAAGTACCCACAGCAATGTTCCAACATCTAGTGGAAAGCCTTCCTTGAGGAGTGTAGGCTGTTATCGTTGGGGGACCAACTCTATATTGATGCCTATGATTTGGAATGAGATGTTCGACGAGTGGGTGTCCACATACTTTTGGTCATGTAGTGTATTAACATGTTTCCTGCAAACCCTTCCATGTGAGGGGGGAGGCTGTCACAGATTAAGACTGTACWAATGGAGCACTGAGGATTACTGCCGTGTGTAATTCTCCTCGTTAAATATAGCTGCAAGGTTTGGGTGCGTTCAAGTGTGGAGCATAACTCCACATTTTTCCTTTGACTGTTTCATAAACAATTTGGTTTTAATACATWGAAAATAACATCCAATGCTTTATCTTTCGGCTATAACCTGTGCTTTATAGCATTTAAGAATACAAATAATTTGTAAAAGGAGTCAAGTCTATCGACACTGTAAATGCAATCAAAAAAGTGGAACATTTCAGAACAGTCATTATTCTCTGTTATAAACTGGGTGGTTCGAGCCCTGAGTGCTGATTTGGCTGACAGCCATGGTATATCAGAACGTATACCATGGGTTTGACAAAACATTTATTTTTACTGCTCTAATTACATTGGTAACCAGTTTATAATAGCAATAAGGCAYCTGGGGGTTTGTGATATATGGCCAATTTACCACGGCTAAGRGCTGTGTCCAGGCACTCTGTGTTGTGTCATGCGTAAGTACATCCCTTAGCCGCGGTATCTTGGCCATATACCACACCTCCTTGTGGCTTATTGCTTAATTGTGTGGCATCTGTCTCCAATCACATGAACTTTTCACCCAACCGAATAAAGCTTATCAGTCAAAACAGTTTTTGCACGGAACCCAAACCGGCTGCGCGCGTGCGCTATCGTGCGCTATCGTGCGCTATCGTGCATAAATGTATTTTGTCTCCCTACACCAAACGCGATCACGACACGCAGGTTAAAATATCAAAACAAACTCTGAACCAATTACATTAATTTGGGGACARGTCGAAAAGTATTAAACATGGCAATTTAGCTAGTTAGCTTGCACTTGCTAGCTAATTTGTCCTATTTAGCTAGCTTGCTGTTGCTAGCTAATATGTCCTGGGATATAAACATTGAGTTGTTATTTTACCTGAAATGCACAAGGTCTTCTACTCCGACAATTAATCCACACATAAAACGGCCAACCGAATCGTTTCTAGTCATCTCTCCTCCTTCCAGGCTTTTTCATCTTTGAATTTATATGGTGATTGGCATCTACACTTTTACCACGACAACCGGCAAAACATTTCGTCTTTCAATCACCCACGTGGGTATAACCAATGAGGAAATGGCACATGGGTACCTGCTTCTATAAACCAATGAGGAGATGGGAGAGGCAGGACTTTCAGTGCGATCTGCGTCAGAAATAGAAAGGAGTTCTATTTTAGCACTTGGCATCGCAGACGCTCGCGAGCAATAATTGAATAACATGGATTTCTAAATTTATTTTGAAACGCTTGCGCACGCGACGTGTCCAGTCTGGTCAGTATGTTAGGCATTTTTTTTGGGGGGGGGGGGCTGTAAGTGCTCACAATTTGTGTTGTTGTTGAAAATTACTACTTGATCAACAGTACAACTTCTAGTAGGAGTGGAAACATGAACGTGTTGTCAATGAGAGACTAGTTTCAATGCAAACATTTTCACTTGAGAACTACTGCACCAAACATCTTAGTGAGATGTAAAATTGTGCGACTAAGACTTTTTTATGACAGATTTCTTAATTCTGACTAATTTCAGGAAGTGTTTCTAGCTAAGGCTCCCGAGTGGCGCAGCGGTCTAAGGCACTGCATCTCAGTGCAAGAGGCTACAGTTCACTACGGTTCACACTACACTACGGTTTGAATCCAGGCTCTATCACATCCGGTCATGATTGGGAGTCCCATAGGGCGGCGCACAATTGGCCCAGCATCGTCCGGGTTTGGCCGGGGTAGGCTGTCATTGTAAATAAGAATTTGTTCTTAACTGGCTTGCCTAGTTAAATAAAGGTAAAATATTGTTAAAATGTTGTTGCTACTTTGTATTAGCAGGGACAAACAACAGTAATATTTCAGCCTTTTTCTTGTTTTTCAAGCGAAGGTCTTTAGGGAATATGCGAGCACAGACTGTCGCTTTACCTAGCCGAGTTCTGCTAGGAGCAAGCCGAACCTTTGTATGCAGACCCTTTATCCTCAGGTGTGACACTGACAGCTCACGCTCAATTGGTCAGTATTGGCCTGCCAATCAGGAGAGAGGTGAGAAATGCCTTATCATCATGACAGAGGCATTATCTGCAATCAGCTTTTGGGGTTTCAGCTGTGTTCAATGAAGGCAGGTTCTCATGGCATGTCTTCTCTTTACTCAAGGCAGTATTAGCTCAGTGAGAGTCAGTTCTGACTGACCTGACAGTGTTTTTTAAACAGTTTATTTTTCTTTCTTCCAAAGTGAAATGTTTAAATGCTCTCCAATCTGCATGMAGCTTTGTTGAAGCTTGTTAATGAACTTAAAAAAGGAAGATCAGCCATTCTGTCGTTCTTTGCTCCATTAAATTAAATGTGTTTCACAGMTTTTCCTGTGTTGACAAAAATACATTATGCCACAGGATTATCTAGCGTACCATGAAGAAAACATTAAATATCAATTACTCTGCATGGTGTTATCCTGCAGGCTCTGTGTGGAGTAAATTTAGACATGGAAAGGAAAGCAGGATTTCATGGGTAGAATTTAGCACATTGCCATGCCTGAGCAGAGAGAGCGATTTTTTTTTTTTTGTGTGATTTTTTTACTTTACCTTTATTTAACTAGGCAAGTCATTTAAGAAAAAAATCKTATTTTCAATGACGGCCTAGGAACAGTGGGTTAACTGCCTTGTTCAGGGGCAGAACGATAGATTTTTACCATGTCAGCTCAGGGATTCGATCTTGCAACATTTCGGTTACTAGTCCAACGCTCTAACCACTAGGCTACCTGCTGCCCCAGGTTTTCCTAATAAACAATTATTGAATGTCGTTTTGTTTATTTGTGACCGTAGTGAAAGTACAGAAAAGTAACCTTCACCACTGGGAGCCCACTGCCAACTACAGCCACACCCAACACTGCAAGACATGGAGCAGTCCCAGCCACCAGCTCAACCAGCAGGACCACTGCAAATGTAAGTTGGAATGTGTGAATATGCTGCTGGGTATAGTACAGTATATAGCCTTTTCCTTGTTGCACGTATGTATTTTGAGTTGCTGTTGATCATCAGTCACTTTTTGGGTTAATGATCCTAGATATGATCCCAATGATATGATATCATTGACTTTGTATTAGCATCATATGTAGCCCACGTGGAGTTACAGGTCAAGTGGCGAGTTRYATTATTCTACCTTGAAGGGGATTTCTCTTTGCATTGGTTTGATGTTATGAGCATGTGTCCTTTCAGCTCTGGTGTGTGGTGGCTTCTCCCCTTCCTCTACAGCCACCTCAGGGTACAGCAGCAGTCAGGGCAGCAGCACCCTRCCCTGCCCCATCCCCCCCGTCGCTCCCACAAGCCCCCACAGCACTACACACAAGAGATGCCAGCGGAGTAAGGAGCACAAGAGCTCACGTATGTGGATTGTTTTTTTCATGTGAATTCATAACAGCGTTTTCTAATAGTTTGAGAATTTACCCGGCCTCCCCTCGTCAAAGTGGTGACCGCTCTGATGACGGATCACTGACRTAGACTAAGATGACTGATGGAAAGACTGATAGCTGACTCACTCTCTTCTYTTCACTCTCAAACACTCACTTTCCCTTTCTCTCTCTCACGCTCTTTTCACTCTAACCATTTTTTTCTTTCTCTCTTCCTCCTATCCATCCAACCCCCCTACCAGTGTCCCTATCATCCAGCTCAGTGGGCCCTGGGGGTCAGGTTGTTCACGTGGAGACCAGCGAGGTCRTCCTGAGGGGGGATCCACTCCTAGGGTTTGGGGTTCAGCTGCAGGGGGGTGTCTATTCCACAGAGACCCTGTCCGCTCCCCCAGTCATCCGCTTCATCGAGCCCGACAGCCCTGCCGAAAGGTGACCCACAAACACACACAGAGATGCATGTGCGCACACGGCCTTCCACACAGAGACGCACAGTGTGTTAGTCACTCAAGAGGATGGTGGGGCATCATCAGGAGTGATGAGGCGAGTCACTGCTTTCTCTGAGGAGTATTAATCTGGGTCTCCTACCTATCCCAAGACGTCAGTGTTCGATACACTGTGTCCTATCAATTCCATTAGCCACTTTGCTTTGATGTAATTGGAATASCTGCAGTGGTATTAGAATCTGTTTTTGTGAGAAGCATTCTAGTCTACTTTCCCGGTAGTTTATTTGTCACACCACACTTCAACACTCTTCATTTTGATCCTTGCATTTGTTCTCTGTTTATTGATTGAGGTAAAACGATACAGGCCAATTAACAGCGAGCACCGATTAGGCCAGTGTGTGGTCTCTCTCCTTGTCTTGTAAGATTAATGGTAATGCCTGTATGAACAAGAGAAGGCCTTGTCCCCTGGGTGGTGTAATACCATTAAAAGGCTCCTGCCGTTGGGAGGGAGTGACTCAAGCAGAACGTCGTATTGTGATGTTCGCCTCAGCCCTGGCGCGAAGGTAAATGAATTGCAGTGGTTAGTGAATGAATCCTAGTTCACAGTGCTCCTATGTGTTTGTCCTGATCATTATGTTATCATGGAAGTAAGTACGTGTCTGATTGTACAGTAGGAGTGTGGGTTTGTGGGTGCATGTGTGTTTGTGTGTGTGCGTAATGGAAGTGGTTTGGTGAAGTGTCTGCACCCTTATTCAAGGTCAAGCAAGGCGAAGAGTCATTTCGTTGTCAGAGAGACGATCGAGATTTGTTCAACTCAGGTGACATATCGATTCAATGTTAGTCATTTTTCCGGGAAAATAAGTTTACTTAAAGGTTTCCCATTGCTCAGAAGAAGACAGGAAGGACCAGTTGAAACAAATCAAAAATGTAACAACATGAATTGATTGTGCCCTTCAGGGTCCTGACTCAGTGGATTATTGATGGCAGTTGTCAGTGAGAGGAGATCAAAAGGACAAATATAAACGCAACATGTAAAGTGTTGGTCCCATGTTTCATGAGCTGAAATAAAAGATCCCAGAAATTGTCCATATGCACAAAAACCTTAGTTCTCTCAGATTTTGTGCACAAATTAGTTTACATCCCTTTTTGTGAGCATTTCTCCTTTGCCAAGTGAATCCATCTACCTGACAGGTGTGCAATATCAAGAAGCTGATTAAACAGCATGATCATTACACAGGTACACCTTGTGCTGGGGACGATGAAAGCCACACTAAAATGTGCAGTTTTGTCACAACCACAATGCCGCAGGTGTTTCATGTTTTGAGGGAGCATGAAATTGGCATGCTGACTGCAGGAATGTCCACCAGCGCTGTTGTCAGATAATTGAATGTTAATTTCTCTACTATAAGCCGCCTCCAACGTAGTTTTAGAGAATTTGGCAGTACTTCCAACTGGCCTCAAAACCACACCAGCCCAGGACCTCCACATCCGGCTTATTTATCTGCGGGATTGTCTGAGACCAGCCACCCAGACAGCTGATGAAACTGTGGGTTTGCACAACCAAAGAATTTCTGCACAAACTGTCAGAAACCGTCTCAGGGAAGCTTGTCTCCGTGCTCGTCGTCCAAGGACTTGATCTTACTAAAGTTTGGCGTCGTAACTGACTTCAGTGGGCAAATACTCATCTTCAATGGCCACTGGGCACGTTGGAGAAGTGTGCTCTTCACGGATGAATCCCGGTTTGAACTGTAGCGGCCAGATGGCAGGCAGCATCTATGGTGTCGTGTGGGCGGGCGGTTTGCTGATGTCAACCTGGTGAACAGAGTGCCCCATAGTGGCGGTGGGGTTAAGTTATGGGCAGGGATAAGCTACTGTCAACAAACACAATGCATTTTATTGATGGGAATTTGAATGCACAGAGATACCGTGATGAGATTGAGGCCCATTGTTGTGCCATTCATCCGCTGCCATCACCTCATGTTTCAGCATGATAATGCACAGCCCCATGTCGCAAGCATCTGTACACAATTCCTGGTAGCTGAAAGTGTCCCAGTTCTTCCATAGCTTGCATACTCACCAGACATGTCACCCATTGAGCATGTTTGGGATGCTCTGGATGACTGCGTGTTCCAGTTACCGCCAATATCCAGCAACTTCGCACAGCCATTGAAGAGTGTGACAACATTCCACGGGCCACAATCAACAGCCTGATCAACTCTATGTGAAGGAGATGTCACGCTGCATGAGGCAAATGGTGGTCACACCATATACGAACTAGTTTTCTGATCCACACCCCTACCATTTTTTAAAGATTTAAGGTGTGTATTAGATTAGGGCCTAATGAATTTACYTAAATTGACTGATACTTATATCTGAAATCTACATGAGAGTAAAGAAAACAAGATGGATCTGTATATGTGTATTCGCTCCATATAACAGATTCATGGTATTAGTCAACATGGATAAGGTTTCTTATTGCTTTACASCAGGACTCTCATGGTCTCCGCTGAAAATGCTTTTTGGTTTCAGAGTTGGCTTAATCTGGGTCTGGGAAATGGGCCATAAATGAGAGAAGTATTGGGGAAAACAGTTTGTGACACCTGGTCATTTGGATAAATGTCTGTCTAGTCTAACTGTATAAAGGCCACATTCACTATGAAAATGAGTTTTATATTTTCATCTAAAATATGCTGAATGCCACACACAATTACCCTTTTTCCTCAATTTTTATCTTCTAACTGCTTTGTGTTGTCAGATGTGGACTTCTGCAGGTGGGGGACAGACTCCTGTTAATCAACAGAATCCCTACAGAGGATGGAACACTGGAGGAAGCCAATCAACTACTGCGAAATGCCGCTTTGGCCAATAAGGTCACTCTGGAGGTCGAGTTTGATGTAGCAGGTATAGCCTTTTTATTTTCTTTAACGTTTGTTTATCAAAGTTGGAAATGGCATCGCTTTCATCCATTTATATTTTAGCCAGAGCGACTTTAGGTAGTGCATTCATCTTAAGATAGCAAGGTGAGTCAATACTGTAATACTGTATCACAGTCATAGTTAGTACATGTTTCCTTAATATGAGTTAAAAGGACAGTCTGAATTTGTGTTATTTATGCTTTAATCAATCTGTTCATTTCATGTTTTTGTCCCCAATTAGAATCAGTGGTTCCAAGTAGTGGCACGTTCCATGTGAAACTGCCCAAGAGGAGGGGAGTAGAACTTGGCATCACAATCAGTGGTGAGAATACCAGATGCGAACAGCAGGGGGCGACGTAGCCCAACATTAGAATCCTTGGCCTTCATATCAATTCAATCTCAATTAAATTCAAGGGGCTTTATCCGTATGGGAAACATATGTTAACATTGCCAAAGCAAGTGAAGTAGATAATATACCAAAGTGAAATAAACAATAAAAATGAACAGTAAACATTATACTCAAAGTTCCAAAAGAATAAAGACATTACAAATGTCATATTATGTATATATACAGTGTTGTAACAATGTACAAATGGTTAAAGTACAA
This sequence comes from Salvelinus sp. IW2-2015, assembly GCF_002910315.2. NCBI lineage: Eukaryota > Metazoa > Chordata > Actinopteri > Salmoniformes > Salmonidae > Salvelinus > Salvelinus sp. IW2-2015. The sequence continues at coordinate 2,023,819 of NC_036847.1, forward strand.
AAGGGGAAATAAATAAGCATAAATATGGGTTGTATTTACAATGGTGTTTGTTCTTCACTGGTTGACCTTTTCTTGTGGCAACAGGTCACCAATCTTGCTGCTGTGATGGCACACTGTTGTGGTGTTTCACCCAGTAGATATGGGAGTTTATCAAAATCGGGTTTGTTTTCGAATTCTTTGTGGATCTGTGTAATCTGAGGGAAATATGTGTCTCTAATATGGTTATACATTTGGCAGGAGGTTAGGAGGTGCAGTTCAGTTTCCACCTCATTTTTTGGGCAGTGTGCACATAGCCTGTCTTCTCTTGAAAGCCAGGTCTGCCTACGGCGGCCTTTCTCAAAAGCAAGGCTATGCTCACTGAGTCTGTACATAGTCAAAGCTTTCGTTAAGTTTGGGTCAGTCACAGTGGTCAGGTATTCTGCCGCTGTGTAYTCTCTGCTTAAGGCCAAATAACATTCTAGTTTGCTCAGTTCTTTTGTTAATTACTTGACACATTGGAAATAATTATCTTTTTGTTTTCTCWTGATTTGGTTGGGTSTAATTGAGTTTCTGTCTCTCTCTCTCTGTGGATCAATGCTCTGTGATCCATGACTGGTCTCTTAGACTGAAAGCTACTGCCTAATTATGTCTGATGAGTAATGGTGGTCTAATACAAGCATTTATCATCAACTCTTTCACACTTTAACAAGCCTGGAAAAACAAAGGACAGAAATTCTCTGTAAGCACAGAGAGGATTTTAGGGAAGTGATACCACATATACTGAAGGTAGTAGTAGGGCAAGCCAACGGTGAACGTGTTATATATGCAATGATGTGGGACTGTTGTGGGTGGGTGCACTAAAGTGGAGCATGCATGTATCCAGAGCAAATGAAAATAATGTGGGCTACAGGTAACTACTGATCAATGTGATTTCTATTCCCTGCTATTATCACTGTGGATGTTATTAACGTTTCATGTAACGGTGTCTCTGTCTGAACAGCAAGCAAGAGACCCGAAAAAGCTCTCATCATCTCTGACATCCGAAAAGGAAGCATAGCCCACAGGTATGTCCCACATCCCAATCACATGGGGAGTCAGACTGATAAGCAAAGAAACATCCAGTTTTTAGATGACTCGAAACGAATTACGTGCTTTACTGCCTCTGTTCTGGTGTTAGCTAAGTCTGAAATGCAGTGATACTAGTCATGAGCAGGAGTTTTTCCTCACCATGTGACCTTACCAGGAAAAACAGGGCCCTGGTAATAGTATCTTTTAAGATGCAAAGCGAATGTCAGGTACAAACAGACAAGTATCACTTTATGTTTTATCTGGTTTGATTTGTTGCCCTCCTCTCCCCTGCCTGCTAATAGGACAGGCACKTTGGAGCCAGGGGACAGGCTGCTGGCCATCGACAAYGTGCGTCTGGAGAACTGCACCATGGAGGACGCCATGCACGTGCTGCAGCAGGCAGAGGACATGGTCAAGCTCCGGATCCAGAAGGACGAGGATAACGCTGGTAGGATGAACACAGAGTCATGCTTCAACAATAAAGATGCAGTATTGCGTGGAGAGGTTGGTTGAAAGTACAGATTTCTGTCCAGTGAGGTTGAATTCCCTAATGGACACATCTCCAGACTGTATCAAAACATTGCTGTCTATTTACCTAGTATAAACAAACATCATTACATACCATTGTCATAAGAAAGTTAATGTGATGTGTGGTTGTGCTGTAAGTGCCCACTGTTTTCGCACATTTTTATGTAAAATACCATCTGAAAAAGAACTGTAAAATGAAGTATAGAGTGTCATGGTGCTTTGATTTGTCAAGTGGCCTGTTTTTACATGTTTMATTTGTTACTCATGTCTGATGTGTGCTAGCTAGTGTGCAATTTATTTTTGGTCTAATTTATCCCTTATGTAATAACTGTCATATTTATACATGTTCTGAGCATGTGTGGTTATGCGCGCTCTCTCTCTCCCTGTCAGATGAGCTGGAGATGTCTGGTTCCATTATCTACACAGTGGAGCTGAAGCGTTACAACGGCCCGCTGGGTATTACCATCTCAGGCACAGAGGAGCCTTTTGACCCTATCGTCATCTCAGGCCTCACCAAGAAGGGCCTGGCTGAACGGTGAGAGGGTTGGGGTTCAGGTGTTAGGGGCATGAGGTTGGCGCTCCTATTATAAGAGTGGTTCGAGGTGATGAGACTATAGGGAAGATCTCAATTGCATACTCCTCGCGTCCTCTCCCCTCTGACCTTCTCCTCTAATGGGTTTTGAGAAGGAGGCGAGGAGAGAGGACACGATGAGTATATCATTGATATTCTCCCGTAGACTGGCTCCATAGGTGTCAAAAGCCTTTCCTTGTCTCCTCTGCTTCATCTGTACTGTATGTATAGACAGGCTGTAGGTGAAAGCAATATGGAGGATGCCTACCCGGGATCTGTTTTCTGTCTGGATTTTCTGTACAATTCTTTAATAGATAGATCTATAATATWTAGATAGTCGAAGCCTCTTTAGACGGTTGGACTATTGAGATGCACCTCGACTCTACTATTATGGTTGTGATTTACGGTTGAAATAAGGACCCAACAAACTGTGATTTTTGCCACACCCTCAAAGCCACACTGTGTAAAATATGTCAATAAACAATAGCTGTCTGGTCTGTTGYTTGCTTAATCAGCTCTTTGCTACTCTCTTGGTTAGGAGGCTCAAACACTAGAGCTGTGTTCGAATACCCATACTAACATACTGTATACTACGTACTTAATGAGTATATACTACATACTATATACTATTAGTTCATTTTAGTATACTATAAACAGTCTCTTTTCAGTTGAGCGTACTAGCTCTTCTCCTGTCTACGGGAAGTTGATGTTGTTGCTATGCAACCTCTTGCTAGCTAGTTAGCATAACAAATTACTAGYTAGACATTTTACGACTTCGGGTGGGTTCTTAAATTCAATCTGGAGTGCCAGAGTGTGCTCGTAAATTCAGAGCGTTTCGCTCTCGGAGCGCATACTGAACGCTCGGGAGTAGGGTTGATTTGAGTGTTCTGACCTTACAACGGCAGTCAAGCACCCAAGCTAACGTTGGCTAACTTGCTAGCTACTTCCAGGCACAAATGAGCCCACTGATCATTTTACTCGCCCTAGTAGAGCTGGTTAGGCAGTTTTCATGTTATCCATAGTGTGGGTGACTAACTGTGCTGTTGGCAACAATTGAATTACGTCTGCCATATTCAACGGGTGTTGAGCGCTCATAAATTCATTATTCTGTGCTCTGGTACACTCAGACGAGAGTGCTCTGAAAGCGAATTTTTGAAAGCACCCGAATGTCCATTGAGAAGGCACAACGACTATACCATTTAGCTAAGCTAAGAATGGCGGGAATGATCAAGTCAATAAACGCTGGGTAGTTAGCCTGTAGTTAATATACTGGCAAGTTTGACGTGTAAGTAGCCAACTAACGTTAGGTAGCTGGCTAACATACCGGTACATACTGCTGTATTGATATGCTATGTGGTTCTTAATTAATAAGGACAGCTTAGCTAACAATTTGTCAGCCAACATAACGTGTACGGTAATTTATTTGAAAAGTCATTTATTACATTGCTCAACGTGTTCTTAACATTTCTTGTAATTAGTTAAAGCAATGAATTTGTATCCGCTCTCGTTGTACTTCGGCGGCGAATATTTTCCGCCATTTTCTTCAAATCTGAAAACAATGTGAAGCCACTGCCATTTCCTGAAGAATTGCATTATGGGCCCTAAAGTACGGAAATAGTGTCCTTTGCGTGTATACTTCATATTTTGGCAAATTTAGTACGACATCCGGGAACTCTTGGCATACTAACTATATCCATACTATGACTAAAGCATTCTATACACTCAATTCACGTCACAGATAGTACGGTGAGTGTGGTTAGTATGAGTATTTGAACACAGCTCAGGTTTCCACAGGATAGCAGGAAGTCGCTTTCTCAGCAAAACCTCTCACAGAAGTTATGTGCTTCAGGTAAAAGAACAGAGCTGTGAAGTAGTGACTGCTTAGCTGCAGTGTTTTCCCCCTATCCTTAGTGTTGGCACACAAAACTAAAAAGTATTTGCATTTTGTCACTAGACAAGTTCATACACTTGTTTAAGGGCGTTACAGCATGTCATTTGAGCTGTTATTCCCRTCCTCTATGCCCAAGTTGGTTTTAGGTGGTTTGAACAACCAATTACCTTCTTGTTTACTTATCTTATCTAATGTTTGTAATAGGCCCTGATATGTATATCTGTTGTCTCATGATACCCTAGGAAATGACAAGGGGCGTCTTCCTTCAAAGGAAGACGCCCCTTGTCATATTGTCTTCTGTCTATAGGACTGGTGCCATCCATGTAGGGGACCGTGTCYTGGCCATCAACTGTGTGAGTCTGAAGGGGAAACCCCTGAGTGAGGCCATCCATCTACTCCAGATGGCCGGAGAGACTGTCACCCTTAAGATCAAGAAACGCCAAGACGGTATGTACTACTGTTGTTAAGTTTGTTAATCAAGTTGCTTTCAAAAAAAAGTATGCATGGAAGGGCATGCCGAGCCTTGTATTTGTTTGAAGAGTTTCATTGACATAAATACATTACATTTCATTACGTTGAGTTAGGATTCTCTCTTGACTTTCCATTCACTTTCTCTCTCTGTTCCCATGCAGAATCGGATGGGCAGCAGATGTCSGAGCAGGCAGGATTCCTGAGCGACACAGAGGATGAGCTGACTGACTCCCAGAAGACCAGTAAACACTCAGGGGTGTACTCTGCCACCGGGCCCAGCGTGTACTCTGCCATGAGCTCCTGGGACGGTTCCGGCATCGACACTGGCTACGGCAGCCAAGGTGAGGACAGAACACGGCCGCACAGTCATTACCAGTTTAGACAAACAGCTTAGGCCACTTTAGACGATTGCTATTCTCACATGACTGTCCTGAAATCAGTTGTTAGGGGTGGGTAGAATGTTATCATGTGTATTTATGTTTGTTTTTGTCCTTTGTGTTCAGGAACGTATCTCCACAGAGCTGCAGATTTGACCTTCCAGCCTAACGAGTGGAGACGCACCAAACCGACCCGGACTCACCTCRCCTCCACTGGCCTTACCGCCCTTACCCACCACTCCCACCTCTACGATGGGAGATACGATGAGGATGACTGGGATAAGGCTGCTGGGTGAGTGCCTACTTCAGGCGAGAACAATGGATTAGCAGCCTGGTTCCGGGTCTGTTTGTGCTTTATCCTACTCTTAAAGCACATGCAGATCTGGACATGGCAAATGGATTTTATCATATCAAATTTTATGTCACATGTGCCAAATACAATTCACCTTACAGTGAAATGCTTACTTACAAGCCCTTAACCAACAATGCTTTAATTCACCTTACAGTGAAATGCTTACTTACAAGCCCTTAACCAACAATGCTTTAAGAAATTTTAAGAAAACTATGTGTTAAGTAAGTGTAATAGGTAATAGGTATAATAATTTTACATCAAACATTGTTTAATTTTGTGGCTTTCAATGTTGTTATTTTTTCCTTTTCATCTTCAAGTATGCCTTCTGTATGCCTCCATTGATGTATGTAAGCAATGAGTAAAATAAACAAGTTTGGTTTAGTCTAAAACTCAATACGTATTGATTCACTGCCAGCTATCAATTTGTAAAGTGAATCCAAGAAATATGCAATTTTTCTCTAAATCCCCACAGTTGTTTCATTCATCCATGTTGTCGTGCTTCGTCTATCTGTGCTTTTTCTCTCTTTCTCAGGTATTCTCTCTCTAATCTGCTTTACTAACTGCCCGTGAGGTTCCTGGTGTTTCACACAAACACATATTTTTCTCTGTTGCTTCTGTCTTCACCAAACCTGTCCGTCTAAAGCACCCAAAGGCCCAAATAGACACACACCTGTTCCTTGTCTKTTGCCTCACTCTTGACTCATCACTAGATTTTTTTCTCAACTTGTGACCTTCACTGCCACAAATGGTCATCTCTTAAAGGCTTTTTGTGTGGCCTAACTTTTAAACTGTGAACTATCTGCATGAAGGCTCTGTCTGTTCTAATGGAATACACTGTTTTGCGCCTTCTACTGTGATAGTGAGAGAGTTAACGCTTGCCCTCCCTGAGGCCTGAAAGGTTTTTAAAGGACCTCTCCGCGACGCAGTGCAATGCCTGCGTTACCCCCACTGCTTTGCAGGCCACACCCGTTTCAAACCAGAAGCAGGCATCCCCAGTCCCAGAACAGCAAGGCTCCTCTCATGTTCTGGTTACTGCGTTGTCATAGATACGCCAGCCCCCCTCGTTGCCATGGCACCCTGAACCAGGAGAACACCTTCTGGTCCCAGGCCCTGCAGGACCTAGAGACCTGCGGCCAATCAGAGATACTTAGGGACCTGGAGGTAGGCTACATCTCCCTCCCATCTGTTTCAATCTGCTACTAAATGAAGCAATACAAAAGTCTGATTGTCTAGACAGTCCAGACACCTGCTGCCACTTTTTCTATTCAGTCAAGCTGTGTGTGGATAGGTACGTGCGTGCAATATATTAAGTTATTTCCTTCACATGCCCATCATTTTGTTTTCTCCCAGGCGTCCATGACAGGCAGCACTCTTAGCCTGTATCTGGCGTCCCAGGAAGACTCAGTGCTACAGAGCASAATCAGTCCTGTGAAGAGGGGTCCCATCCATGACGAGCCCAAAACCAAAGGCAACCTGCAGAGGTCCAACAGGACCAGGGACACACCCCCCAGAGGGAGAGGAGAGACCCAGGAGACAGCCCTGGAACTACTGAAGGTGCATAGCAGGGTGGGAGGGGGCATCTCAATTCAGTTCCTTTTCATGGATTGACAAATTATTGGATTTTCAGTCCACTTCATGAACTTACTGACTTGAAATGCAAACTGATATCAACCCCTGGTCCGTGGGGAATGATGTGGATTTGATTTCCAATCCAATCCATGCTTAARGCATGAATAGCTACCATATGATCGACCSAGTATGCAGACAACCCTGTAAAGCTATTGATCAGTGAACTGTAGCCTGACCCTGCTCCACATTTATGTGATAATGCCCTTGAAGCCGGTGTTTGGAAGATATATTGGAACAGGTATTGTTAAGCCTGAAACAAAGTCAAAACCGTGCACACATATCCTCCAAACACCGGCTTCGAGGACATTATCACTTTCATACTGGTTACCAACATATTCACATAATGATTGACATACTTTCATAAATGTTATTTTGATGAATTTAGTCATACTTTTTCATCCTTCCACCATATATACTCCCGACACAAATCTAGGGTTTCTACCCAAGCCGGCTGGTTGTTCTTTCTATCAGTTCGGTTGCTAGAGGCGCGACCTAGTCGTTCATGCTTTTAGTTCTGTATCTATGGACGCGACCCAGTCGTTCGCTCTAGATGTTCCATTGCCATACTGGCTGGCAACGTTCTTATCACTTTCTAGCTAGCCAACTACGGCTATCTTAATCGCGTCAAACAGTGCAGCCAGAATTATAACAGTAGCTGCATTTGTTTAATCTGTTTTCTAGTGACATTTATTTGGATACGTCCATAACAATGAGCTAATGAGGCGCGATTTAGTCAGGACACAGTTGTTCAGAGGAGCTAGCCAACAACAGAGGAGCTAGCCAACAATACAGCCAACAACACAGCCAACAACACAGCTAACACAATCATTTTAAACAGAAGCTGGATAGACTGCAAACTAGCTGCACTTCGTTTTTCAATTGATATTTCTTTGTTTATATCCATAAATATGATGCCAGCTGATTCATGATTTCAACTGGCTGAGAAACGCAGCCTGTCTGTCTCGTCCCGACTCCCGACACTTTCATTACTATGGGACAGTTGGAGATCGGAATTTGAATATTGAAACAATGATGCAGATGTCGGAGAGACAGACAGCAAGGTTTATACGAATCTCCGCTGTTGAAAACGAAATGTTAGTCTAAAAGAAATGTGAGATAATGTCTAGATGCTTTTTATAGTGGAGTGTATAAAGTGTATAAATTACCTGGCTGAGCTGATGAGACAGTGGAGATTCGTTCAAGTGTATAAATTACCTGGCTGAGCTGATGAGACAGTGGATTGCCGCAGTCAGATGGAACAGAGTAAATAGGCATTTTAACATCATAGATTTAGCTAGTGGTAACTTGTGGAATCGACACCGGCTGGAATGCGGTTTTTAACCAATCAGCCTTCAGGATGAGAACCACCCGTTGTATAATATGGCACAGGGAGAACATGCCTGTTGGGTTCAATTCATATCTTACCCTGAGCCTCACCCTTCACTAACTGAACCTCAGGCTACCCTGCCCATCACTGGAGTGTAACTGGACTCAGTCAATGCCAGGCCAGTCAGGACTTGCAGTGTGTGGGATAATAGATAACGAACATAACACTGCACACTGAACCTGCTCATTATAATGTAGTGCACTATCTCCTGGTGTTGTGAGCGCTATTGTCCCCTCGCCACATGCCGTGACCCCACTGCATGTACAGTACAGTCTGTTCTATTGTGCTGCGGTGTACYGTTGCTTTAGGAAGTGGGATTGAATAAGGGCACAAGCACTTAGTAACTGAATCTAACCACGCCTTTAAAAACAAACATGAATTGCAGGTGGAATACACCGGAGGCTGCTGAGGGGAGGACGGCTCATGATAATTGCTGGAATGGAATGGCATCAAACACAAGGACACTATGTGTTTGCTGTGTTTGATAGCATTCCGTCAATTCCGCTCCAGCCATTACCCCAAGCCCGTCCTCCCCAGTTAAGATGCCACCAACCTCCTGTAATTGAGTGATTGTTGATATTGGTATAATTTCCTCTGACAGCCAACGTGTTTGAATGCAGTTCCATAGCTAATCTGCGTCATTGACATTGCTAAACCATATCGTAACTCACTTATTAGCCTGTGGCGATATGTGACCTGTAAAGCCCAATTCTCATGACTTCCGCAAGAATGGCATTGCGCCGAGCGAGCCATTATTTTTCAACGGAGGCGTTGTTGTGAGGGTTACGGAGAGCTAGGCCTTGGGGGTCAGCGCCATAACGCTCAGAGTTTAAGTAAATGTACACCCCGCACTGTTCCCGGACCCAACGGAGAGCTTGGCAACTTACACGGATCAAGTGAATGTGCCTTACTGTCTGTTCTATAGGTGACCCTGAGGAAGGACCCAGACCGTGGAGACTTTGGCTTCAGTGTGTCAGATGGATTCCTGGAGAAAGGCATCTACGTCAACATGATCCGACCAGATGGTCCTGCCAACCAGGTCGGGTTGAAACCCTATGACCGCATTCTGCAGGTACACACATTTGTTCAACTAACATTTTGAATTAATTTGCTATTAATACTGTGTGTCTTTGTTATGTTGAACTGAACGCTCCTGTCCCAGGTGAACAGAGCGAGGACCAGAGACTTTGACTGCTGCCTGGCTGTTTCTCTCATCACTGAAGCAGGAGACAGCTTGGACCTGGTCATCAGCAGAAACTCCCTGGCACAGGCAGATAATGGGCCACCTCAGGACTGCGAGGACCCTTCTGACTCCCTGTTCAGCTTCCTACATTATAGGACCAATAGTATCGCCCTGTGACAAAGGTCCAGGGGGAGGTAATGGATAATAGCACATTCAAATGGTGTTACACATTATACCATGTGACATGTAGGCACTGCACGTCTCACGCGCTGGTTTTGTTTTGTTATATCTCTTGTACATACACACAGAATCACATTCACTTGTGAGAATACATGTGTATGTGAATAAACACACAGTCAGTCACTAATTCACACTCCCACACACATACATTTGCTGTGACCAATGTTAGTCAGTGTATTCATGTGATCTAGAGCGGAGAAGGCTCAGTCAGGCTTCTGGGGCTGTTCGGGCAGAACCACATGTAGTTAGGTAACAGCGTCTGACTCAGCCTGCTCAACTCGACAGAAATCCCAGAGAAACAAACACCCACTTCCCTCTCAGAGAAGGTGTGTTCGGGATACAGCACCACCACAGTGTTTTTTTTSTTTTTGTTCAACAAAAAGAAAAATGAAATGTGTGCAATTGTGACACTCTGTGACCTCTTGCTGGGGAATGGTGGAGTTGCACGTACACACACATTTGACACACGAACGTGCGCACATGTGGGTGTTCGAGGAGTCCAGGCATGCTGTGCTGCACTATTATTTTAGCCATGTCTTGGCTGGCTGCCCTTTCCTTCCCTTCAGCCCGGCCTGGCCAGCCAGCCCCCCTCACTGTTAGCGCCACAAAATAGGTAGAATACTAAGCTGGCATTCACTGTTACTTGCCAAGTATTGCAGACATTTCTATTTTAGATACCCCACTCTCTGTCCTAAAGTCTAAAATGTTTGTGAAAATTGATTTGGGTCCAAGTTTTATGGCCGTCACGTGAAGACAAATACTTACCAAGGCCTKTTTTTATCACTCCTTTGTTGTTGCAGAATGTTTCTTTCTCTTGTTACATTTCTCACACCATGTTATTAGCTACTGGATAGACTGAGCAGACAATTGTCATTCATTACTTTTTGGGATCAGCGTTTTTGTTTCAAGGTTCTTGTCAATGGTTTTACGTAATCGAGTTCACCATATTTCTGAAACCAAACCACACACCGTTTGTGCTTGTATGCACTAGTAGGTCACCTAAATCAGATCCGTGCACTAGAATTGACATGCTTTATCACTCAATATTTAAATGTATTATACAACTAATGGTGATAATGTCACAGTCTTTGTTTTTGAAAAGCTTTGTCACACTCTAAAGGAGTGTTCCTTGTCATTAAAACATAGTATTCTGATTATGTTCCGGGAGCTCACTTTTCTCCTACACCTCTTTAAAATTGTACCCTCAATATCAGCATATCTTGTGAGGCCAGGGGTTTTTCCTGACTAGAAAAACCTCATGGCTTTAGTCCTATGCAAACATGTTTCAGAAGGCATTACACCAGAGGTACTNNNNGTACAGTATCAACTCTCAGGTGTACAGTATCAACTCTCAGGTGTACAGTGGTTTCTCTACAAAAACCCTCATAAGTGAATCACATCCCCTGACAAATGTGGAACGAAATACCTTTCAATTGAGATGATGAAGGATTTCCATTTTAACCTTTTAAACCCATTTTAATGTATCTGCTGAATATTAGCCCTCAACACTCCATAGGGTATGGACTTGGATTAGAGAGTATTTCCCCCAGCTTCCATGGCTGTTTCTCCCTCCCATCATGGTAAGCATAAACATGTAGCTATAGGATTTAATGTCCCACCCATAGAAAGCTTGCATTGTTCACAAGGGGGAATTTTAAAGCTTTTCTCTGCTGAACAATTGCCATCTTCTGTCCTGCTCAGTCAGACAGAACCTTCTCCAGAGCTGTTCCCATTTAATCATGCCATTATGTTTTTATAAAGCTCTTACGTAACACGTCTCGCCCTGGCCTGCTTACCAAGTTGCCTCAGTGGAAATACGATTTGTTTCTTGTCATGTAATGGCTGGGGAAGAGATGTGAGACAGAGTCATGCTGTCCCGTTCAGGACTYAACTCACTGCTTTTTAATCCTCAGAGAGGAAACATGTTTTGAGAATGTTTTTTATGTTGCTCTCAAACTGTCATACATTTGATACAGATACCTATTTTTGGTTCTATTTTGTTTTATTTGAGGTGGTTCTGAGTTTTATTCAGTAAAGTCTGTACAACATGGTCTCCCTTCCTAAGTACAGTGTTTTTATTTGAACTGACGTTCTGCATATGTGGTTTTGTATGTAAGATGTGACTTAGTGCAGTATCTGTTTTCTGTACAGTTCTTCTGTTTACATTGTCCCCCAGCTGCATCCAAGCATAGCTATTTAAGTGGTGGGGGGGCTGAAGGAAATTGGTTTGTAAGATGTTATTGGATTCTTGAGTGAGAGATGTTTTTCCTGCTTTTTATGAAAATAAAGATCTGAGGAAAGTCTTTTTTCTTTCTTGAATTCTTCTATGATAGCCATTTATCTTTGCCCAGTCTACCTTTGGACATTAAGCAAAGGAAGGTTTGCAGAAAGAACATGTCCTGAAACATWTAGTTAAATCATGATTTCATGCATATTTCTACCAAGAAAGACCTTGCTCCAGCCAGATTTGGCCAGCCTCCCCTAACACTGTCGATCCCAGGTAACAAGCTGGCCATAAATCTACAATGGTCTCAGTCCCGCCACCCTCACTTCTCTGTAGATGTGACCATCACGTCTTTGTGGGTGAGGTGTCAACATGGTTTTCACCTGCCTAGAAGGGACACCTAGGATCATTTACCAGAAATGTCAATGCAGGTTTGTCAAACTAATGTATTATATTATATTTCCTYGCTTTAGAAATTTGCAAAAGTTAGTCCTCTGTCCATCGATTTCAACATTTTCGGTGCGCCCTGACTTTCTTGATTTCATTTTGAGGACTTTTAGCAAGCTGGATAKAGTGAAGAGACTATATACAATAGGTCTGTTATCACTTCCACAAGGTATATGTTTTTTAACTAGCCACCTGTGGGACGGATTGAAAAGACTATCTTTGACMCCCCTGTGTCAATGTAAGGCCGAAGCAAGGGGGCAAAGGAAGATTCAAGCTCAAATAATTATAATTGGCTATTTTGGGGGGTGAAGTGCAAGTTGTATTGTGATTCATTGAAGCAGCACTTGCTCAACAAAACAGTATTGATAATGAAGGTGACGGGAAGATGAGCAGTGATGCTATATTCCTTTCAGTATTAATCAGGTATTAGATTACTCAAGGTAACTCATCACAAATTTCACTAAACGCACATGTTCCTGCCCTGGTGACAGGGTCAGAGTTTTCCCCAACACCAGAGGGACTTCTCAACTGTTCAATGTCTCTGTCTGCCATTCCAAGGTGTCACCTTGTACCTTTAAGGTGACGCTAAAATGTCCATTTTGGCTAACACTACATGGATTMAACTAATGGAGGCACGTTTCAATAGGCATGACGTCTCTGTTTCTAATCTGTTGGAAGTTAAATTTCAGTTTGTGACAAAACAAGYAAGTATAGTGTTGAGTCATTGTACCATCTAAACCACTGTGAAATATATTTTCCATAACCAATAATATTGTATTTTCAGCTGTTTGAAGCTGTTTAAAGTAAAATATGGAAAACCCATACTTCAGTATGGGAAGCATAGAAATAGTGGACATAGAACAGATCTATCGCTTCTTAGACTTGCTTTCAACGAGAATGATATCTATAACACATTTCTATGTGAATTTGGTTGGGTCGCCGTTGTGGCCAGGCGTAAGTGGTCTGTGAGTTGTCATTTTGATGGGGTGTGTGAATACAGTTTATTCAAATTTGGGTGTCAGTATTACAGGCAATAATATTTTATTCACTCTGTGATTGCTAAAATGAAGTATTAGTCTACTCTTCACACCAACATTATTTAGATAATTACACAAGCTACACTTTTATTGTGTGGTTATTTAAGCCTCCTTATTTTAATGCACTTGTTTTAAGTCACAGTCAATATGTAAATATTGGTTGTATTATGAATATGGATGAATGTAGAAAATACCTTGTATCATGTTGGAAGTGAATGTGTGTAGTCACATGAAAAAATATTACAGTTTACCATATTACATTACATTACTATCGAATTATGTGGTACACTGTMGAMTACTATACTACACACTACTATCCCTCGATCATGTATAATTTTGTAGTATACTGTAGAATGCTATAGTAAATACTGCAGTAATGTCCGAAAACACTACAGTCCACAAAAACACTACCATTTTTAAACTATTGTAAATACTACAGTATTTCATATACCCTGCCCGTTCCCCTCGCCCATATCCAAATTTTGCCACCCATAAGTGGGTATACATGGTAAGTATAGACCATATAATGTGTTCTGTACATGTTATTCAAAAGAGCAGAAGCTCTTTATCTATCCATATCCTTCCCAGTCCTACCTACCTACAGGTTATGGAAAATGTGCTATTTTAGTTTCCTCAAGGAGAAAGCCTCCGCTTCTATGTCAAAGATAATAAAACCAAAAAACAATAGTGAATACCTACATTAATGTCAGCAAAAACACTACAGTAAATACCACAGTATACTGCATTCTGCAAAAACACTACAGTAAATACTACAGTATACTGTATTCAGCAAAGACACTACAGTATATACTACAGTATACTACAATCTGCTAAAACACCACATGAATTACAATAGTATATTTTACAGTTTTCTTTTACTACAATATTTATACTATAGTTAACTATAAATTCTACAGTAAATACTAYAGTATTCACTGTAGTGTTTTTGCAAACGTTAGTCTATAGTAAAGTCTGCAAAAACACTACAGTGAAWACTAGGGTATTTATACCATAATATACTATAGTATTTTTTTGTGGGGTGTTTTTATACTGTAGCTGTCTTTATGAGGAAGAAGCAGGCCAGATGAAACAGGCCAGTAGGCCCTTAAATGCTCTCACAGAACAAATGAATAATTCACTCCAAGACATGTAAAGAAAAATATGTTTATTTTCAATCTAGGAAGAGATGGTGCAAGGTGCATCTCAAAGGGGGATGGATGTTAGACAAAAATACACTTTATTTTCCAACAGGTATTTTTTTTACAATTTTTTATTGCCTTCTGGACAAGGAATTTTGTTGACCAAACACTGTACTGAGGATTTTCATGTACATGCTTTGGGTTAAGGAATCTCAATTTAACTTTAGACGTTCAAATTTTGTATGTTGGTCACATATCATGTTTAGTATTTTTACATCGGTTTTCAAACTGAAATAATTTGAGTGGTAAAAGACCATTTTATTTGATGAATATTGCACACTACAAATTTCATTTGGGCTCATAACATTTAATATTAAATATGAATTGTTGACTGTATTCAGAAGAAATGGGTCATCAATGACAGTATAAAATTGTTAATACAAAAAGGCATACGTGATTCACAAACAAGTAAAATACTAAAATACAATTGAGTCTGATGGAAATGTTGTATGTATATGTAGATAATAATGTAGTTATTTACTGACCATTACTGCGATTAAAATGAGATCACTGGAGAAAGAACTATTATTTCAAAACATTTAAATCATTTTGTTAAGGTTATATTTTTTGCTACAATTAAATGATGGTTCTCACAACTATCACAGGTTTAGTCATAGAGAGACAGAATGTTGTATTGACAATGTTCCACCTTTATTTTCGTTTTTATATTTATAGCAAGTGAGTGAGAGTATAATGCTCATGTTTGAACGGATAGATATGAACAATATCAAAAAGGTTTGAAGCTATATAGGGGTTTATTTTGAAATGAATGTTGCAAATGTAACTGCAGGGTCTTGTGACAATTCTCATAACAGATCACTAAAATAAAGGTGAAACTCAACGTATGAAGTGCAAAAAGAGGTTTCCATAAATGCACTGGGACTGACTGTGACGATCTTAGGCAATGTACAAATACTCTTAAAATGCTTCTTCCCTTTTCTCCTTCACTTTCTCACCTCCCTTTTAAGAACACATGATCCTTCCGGGAACATTTTGTACAGTATTTGGGCAGGGCCATAGTAACCATAAGGACGTACCTATGAACTACTATATCTACACTGCATGTTACATTTATATKTKWGTAATTTAGGTCTTATCCAGAGTGACTTACAGGAGCAATTAGAGTTAAGTGCCTTGCTTAAGGGCACRCTGAGAGATTTTTCACTTAGTCAGCTCAGGGATTCGAGCCAACGACCTTTCGGTTAATGGCCCAACGCTCGTTCAGCCTAGGTGGTACAGATGGCTACTCTACCAGCAGGTGTGAGTGGCTGGCGTCCGCCGCTAGCGCAGAGAAGGTTCAGTCAGTTGCATCTCACAACAAATGGCGTCGACAACAGATTACAAATGACCTCAGACAAGGCTACTGCCACAATAACGTAAGGATATTATCTTAATAATTTGCTACCTAACATGTTACACGATTAGTTACACATTCAGTTTACTGTATTTTTGTTGAGTGAAAATGTTCCACAATCAACAGAAAGGTAGGTCAAAATACTGCCCAAACTGACATCGCCAACAAAAACGGTAACAACAACAATATGATAAAAAATTACCAAGATAAAAAACAACCCAACAGCAATATATACAATGTATATATATATATAAAACTCTTAATCATTATCATAGAAACCAAACCAGAATATTCCTAGTGCGGATATATAGAACAATGTAAACCTGGTTCTACCACTATCAAAGTTAGCAAATAAATGATAATAACCTAGACAGCACGCCAATCAGTATTTCCTCTCACAGAGAGTGCTCACATCATTGTTTCTACAATGGTGTGGGTGGGCTTGATCAGGATGTTGTCCCCATTGGGGTTCAGAGGCTGGGTAAGCTCGCTGCCCTTCACGCTGTACTCTTTGGGGCGAGAACTCGCACCTCCCTTTACTGGGGCCGCCACTGCCTTAATCCTCTGTGGGGTGTAGAGGAGAATGTCAAATGACCCACATGGCATGAAAATAACGCAATGATAAAAAGGCCACTCTGTAGAAATCCTTGTACCATGCCATAAAATCACATGACATGGTATACTGCATCATGTAGACGGCTTATATCATGTGTGCAATATAATACAAGTTACGCAATTGCATACTGCATGCCGTTACCACAATGCGTCAGTGTTTGTATTCATACAACTAGAAGCTATCTAGCATCATTTTCTTTTGTGTTTGCGTACCTCTATAAGCGGTCCGTCGGACTGGAGGATCTTGATGACCATTACCATGGGGATGCAGATCATGGAGGCGAGGGCCAGAGACCAGCCCAGGCCAATAGACCAGTCTGGGTACTCATACACCTTGTTATAGGTCAGGGGCTTGTACTTCACCAATGAGAAGATAAAGCAACCCTGGGAACAACAAGAAAAATGGTTTAGGACATGATCGCTTATTTCACGGTACGTCTTCASTCTGATCCAAGAGGTTCCTCATGTTTTCAAAACCACAGCACAACAGTGTTGGGCTGTTTAACACTTTGTAACAGTGGAAGGCTGTTGAACACACACTAACAGTGTTGGGCTGTTTAACACTTTGTGACAGTGGAAGGCTGTTGAACACACACTAAGAGTGTTGGGCTGTTGAATACTCACCGCACAGAGGACGGGAGTGATAAAGGTCCAGCTCCATTTCATCCACGGGTTAGGTCGGTAGCCAATCATGTCTTCAATTGCATCATAGAAATTATCAGCGCCTGTCAACAATACAGAAGAACATACTTGTTGTTAGCGACACACCCCTAGTCTCCTATGCAGCGAAGTTAACCATCATATAAGACCTGTGCATTTTCTCAAGGTAAAACAGGGTGACATCTCACTATCAACTATAAAACAGAATCAGTATCCATCTCTAGACCACGAGAAGAGCTACAGTACAGGGTGTGACGCCATCATCGCCTCTATAAACACCCTCATCACCATGAAGTCATATGGCATGAACAATCTCTCTTTAGSTTACTGTTAACCGTTACAAAACAATTATTTACAAAACCAGCATGCTTGCTCTCTTAATAATAGCAACGTCCGTCACAGCGCTGTTAACAACACCTCTAGAAAAGGCATGTGGGTTGCTGTGCTCCTGTTCACCTCTTCCTTATAAAGGTGGCATTAGTTCTTAATTTGTCTTCAATAGAAGTCCATAGAAGCCAATGGGACATACGTGGAAGCCAATTCAAGTGTTTTACGATAAGYGTGAAAAGGAACAGCAAGGGTATTGTATACTCCAAGCGAGGCCATAACTCATGCGTCGCTGCTGTTTTCCCCTTTAAAAACAGACTCATAACGTTTGTTCCTAAATGTAGGCTAAACACTTTATATGGCCAAAAAGGTACACACTTACCATAAACCCAGGCTACAGCAATACATTCAAAGAATGCAACCCACAAAAGGCACACACCGCTGGCTGCATAGTAGTCGAAGAGTTGAAACACATACATGCCACCCTGAAAAGAATGAAGATAGGGAAAGTTAGTTTCCTGAAAGACRGAGAGAGATGGGGTTGGACATGGATAGGAAAAAGTGGTTGACTCATAAGAATGCTGGCACTGGGCCAATGAAAGGAGAGTTCCACAGGTGATGAGATGTTATTGAAGTAAAAGTGAACTGCTAACTGGAAAATGACATTCCAAATTGTTCCATTCATGATGCGAAACACACAGGATGTGCTATGAGAGCTCGGTAGTCGAACCGCTATTTGGTTGCAAAAGTGTGACAACGGCAAAGCATGTGGAAAAAGTCATGTGTTGTCTATTTTGTACACTAACCTGAATTGCAATGATAGAATCTCAAGGTCTTTTATATACTGTCAGGTCCATTATTATTGGCACCCTTGATAAAGACGAGCAAAAAATATAGTAATAAATAATACAAATATTGAGCTAAATWGTACAGTATGCACAAYAAAATTGGAAAAKAATATGATTTTATACTAATACAATTGCTCAGAGAAAGAGATTTCGTTCAACAAGTAAGATAGGGTTCAAAATGATTGGCACCCCTGTTTTCAATCTACCACCCTCCCCTGCTAGGATAACGACACRAATATAATTGCTTTATTACTTAAATAAAACCTCTTTCTCTGAGCAATTGTATTAGTGTATAATAATATTATTTGCCCATTTTGTTTTAGCATACAACATAACTCGGTATTTGAATTATTTATTTTACACAGTATTTTCTGTTCATCTTTATCAAGGGTGACAATAATTATGGAMCTGTTGCTGTAGGTGAACTTACTTTCATTACAATGGTCCCAGAAAATATAGTATGTCAAGGACTAATACAATAATTGTAAGGTAAGAACAACCTGTAGTGCATAAAGGTACACTGAAGTGTACTTACTTTTGTTACCATGGTAAGTCCCAGAAGATAGCTTATGCAACACATCACAGCTATAAAGATCTCACGGCGGTAACCGATCCTTAGGACGGATGGATACAGATCCACCAGGGAGGTGATCTGTCCTTCCACTTCGACAAACTGGGGAGACATAAAGAAAGCCATTAACCATAGTGTCCTACCAGAACGCTGATGGCCATTACCATTGTAATTGGTATTGCTTTTAGGCCTTATGAATGCTAAATACATTATAAAGTAACAGCCTACACTCAGTTGGCCAGTTTATTAGGTACACCACCCCGTTCACGAAAATGGTTAWCTTCTACAGACAGTGAGTCACAGGACCGGGGCTTTCTATATAAAGCAGGCCGACAGGCATCGAGCCWTTCAGTTACTGTTCGATTGAACATTGGAATGGGCAACTTTGAGCGTGGTATCATCATCGGTGCCAGGCACGCTGGTTCCAGTATCTCAGAAATGGCCAGTCTCCTGGGCTTTTCACCCACGACAGTGTCTAGGGTTTACAGAGAATGGTGCGTCAAACAAAAAACATMTAGTCAGCGGCRGTCCTGTGGGCAAAAACAGCTTGTTGATGAGAGGTCAAAGGAGAATGGCTAGAATTGTGCAAGCGGGACAAAAACAGGCAAATAATAGCGCAGTACAACAGTGGTGTGCAGAACTTCAACTCAGAACGCACAACTCATCAGTCCTTGTCACGGATGGGCTGTTGCAGCAGACGACCACACCGGGTTCCACTCCTATCAGCTAAAAAAAAGAAGYTGCAACTACAGTGGACAATTGAGGAGTGGAAAAACATTGCCTGGTTCGACGAATCCTGGTTCCTGTTGCATCATGCTGATGGCAGAGGAGTCCAGAGTCCATGGCCCCATCCTGCCTGGTGTCAATGGTGTGGGGAATGTTTCCCTGGCACAGGTTAGGTCCCTTGACACCAATTGAGTAACGTTTCCATGCCCTGAAGAATTCAGCCTGTTCTCTGTTCTGTAGGCACAGTGGAGTCCAAACCGGTACTAGATGGGTGTACCTAATGAACTGTCAATCGAGCACATACTATATGAGCATGTACACAGGTTCCAAATATGGAAAAATGCCTGAAATGTGGGACCAAAGTTTGCCTCCATACATGGACTTTCTCCTCCTCCTCAAATCACTGATTAGACTAAAGATTCACTGCTGTCTCTGTTGTGCAATAATGAGACATTTTATACAAGGCTCCTCTTGGGAACACTGTCTGGGCCTCCAATTGGCTATTTCATGCAAAACAACGTCTCTCTCTCTCTCTCTCTCTCTCTCTCTCTCTCTCTCTCTCTCTCTCTCTCTGTCTCTCTCTTCTTCACGGAAACCCTCTCCTTTTCGGGCTTATCCAGTTATAATGCCATTGGCTGAATAATTTATAGGCAGTGCTGTTGTTGTCGTGCAAATGTATCTGGAGTCACACTTCTCTGATTTAGTGAAATAAACCTTGTTATTTAGCATACACTGAAAGCATTTTTCTCTCCACATCCTTTAACAAGCCCTCTCCTCATAACTATGGCATGTACATAAGAGCCATGAAACAATACTGTATTCAGCACCACTAATCTGTGTAAAATGTGTGGTCAAGAATGATGCCCACTCACTCTCCCACTGATCTGCTTGCCAATGGAAATAACCGTACTTGAAGCATAAGTATTTGGTGTTTGGCTGAGATGTCATTGGCCATGAGGAGGACCGAGTTAGCAGAAAGTAAAATTACACTTGGAAGCAGGAAATGTGATAGTGAGAGAACCCCACTGATGCCTCCCTGGCCTCGCCTCCGTTCGTCTTAGTCAACACCTCGGGAGTCTGGCCTGCAATGGACACCTCAAGAGAAAGCTATGAGACTAAACTGTTTGGTTCTATCTATTAAATTATTTCCAGAAATTGATTTATTACTGGTTCACATACTTCTACAAAAACGATTTACTATTTACGTTCAAGCCTTCAAGATGTAACAACTGTTTTGACATGGTTTAACTGTTTTCCACTCTGGGTTGCTTTTCTTGTCTGGATTTTGTATCTTATTATAAGTTCATTGTAATGTCCAGAGTTCTCAACTGTTTTCCCTATATGAACTGTAACTCAGTAAAATCTTTGAAATTGTTGCTTGTTGCATTTATATTTTTGTTCAGTATACTTTACACTACTGTCACGTTCCTGACCTTATTTCCTTTGTTTAGTCTTTGTTTAGTTGGTCAGGACGTGAGCTGGGTGGGCATTCTATGTTTTGTGTTTCTATGTTGGGTTTGTTGTTTGGCCTAATATGGTTCTCAATCAGAGGCAGGTGTTTGTCATTGTCTCTGATTGGGAACCATATTAAGGTTGCCTGTTTTCACTGTTTGTTTGTGGGTGATTGTTTCCTGTCTTTGTGTTTCTCTGCACCAGCTAGGACTGTTTCGGTTTTCACATTTATTGTTTTGTTACTTGTAGTGTTCACGTTGTTATCTTTATTAAATTATGTTGAACACTAGCCGCGCTGCATTTTGGTCCTCTCCTTCATCAACGGAAGAAAGCCGTTACAACTACTGTATGTGTCCCGACTACCTATATATTTACATTGTAACTACATAGGCATAGTGTAACTACAATGTAGATACACTAACTACATAGTGTAAGTACAGTGTAGATATATATTGTTGCAGGGTCGTTGAAACTAGAGACATGTACCAAGTACCGTATTACCAATAGAAATGTATACTAGTTACTGCTTTAGTACTGACCTGACTGTCGAGGCCTAGTAGCAGAAGCATGATGAAGAATAGGATGGCCCAGAACGTGGGCATGGGCATCATGGACACAGCCTTAGGGTAAGCAATGAAGGCCAGGCCAGGACCTAGAGGTGTGAAGAGAGGGCAGGGGGGAGAGACGGAGAAGAGAATGAACCAATCCATCTAATTTGAGCTTGGACGGTAAKGAGGGGGGTAAAAACGTTAAACTAAACACATTCAAATGGTAATGTTACATTTACAGTACTGGAAGACACTAAGTGGTAAACCTTTCTGTATGCTTTAGGTTTGTCTTATGAAGGGACTGGATAGGTAGGTGGAGGAACTATCCATTAAGTATCTGCTACTGGTCATATGCTGTGTGTGACTCTAGCMTCCTGCATTAGTTTACAGGCTAAACAAATATTGTCAAAGCAGGTAGAGGTTTGATCAAAAGCTATTTCAACAGGATTTCAAGGGCACTTGAACATATACAAAATGACAGCAAACTCAACTCAACAAACTATCATTAAATCTTGCCAAGTCCATCCAGGCAGAATAACACAATRAACTTTTGCACAGATTTTTGTAATTATTATTTACTGTTATCAACAACAATTTACATTTAGTGTAACCTTTTCGCAAATATGACCTATTTTCGAAGTTMAATCTTCTTCCAATAAATGTGCATGAATTATAGCATTTAAGAAAACATTGATCAACCACTTCTTTTCTTTCATTCCAATTGACATAAACATAGCTATAACAGTCACAGCACAATAGAATTCTCTATTCGTAATAATTAAAGTAAAAGTACATGGAAACAGGTTCTCTCTAAACCAGGTTGTTGTTTAGCAACACTGAACTGAACAGAGTGGGCATGCTTGAAGAAGACGCATCTCCTTCGAAATCCACATGGAATATAATATCATGCTGGGCTAGCTAGAGTCCACTTCAGGGATCCACAGCTCAATACAGTAAAGTACTTAACATACAGTTACATTACAATACTTAGCACATTTGTCTTCAACAACTATTTCACTGGTGGTGAGCACTGGTTGTTATAACACAAATTATAACAATTACCAATTTTATTGGAACAGAAGGCCCAAGATGTTCTTATTTTGGCTTACTGCACATTACAGAAACTCCTCTGGACAATTTCTTAATTCAATACATCCACACTTGCCACACTTGGGGTCAAAGGCACCAGCTGGGCCAATGTTCCACTCTAGGGTTTATCATCTATAGATAATATTGATCTTTCTTTTAAAAAATCATGCCATTCTATATCATTACATCTTATGGATGACCCCTCACCGTAAAATGTAATTATATAGAATGGCATGATAAAAAAAAAATGTAACACTAATATCATAAATAGATTTGAAACCCTAGAGTGGAACATTGGCCCACCTGGTGCCTTTGAGCCCAGGTGGCTGTGGATGATAGAGTACAGCTGTGATTATAAGTATGGTTGATTAGAGTGGCTCTTTATTTATCCCCGCGTTACATGGTTCAGCAGTAGCTCAGACACACGGCACAACACTCAACCAGGGCCAAATTCACTGTGGAAAACACATCGTACAAAAAGCAACACGTCTCTTTCTTTCAGGCCTTTATTCAAGGAGTGTGCAATTGACGATACCACTACATTTCAGCATTGCCGTTCATTGTCGTTTCAGCAGTGCCCACCATCACCGCTATGTTCACTGTTGACCTTTGACCCTCGTACCTGACTCTGCCACATCGGCAATGTYCACCCCTTGCTCTTGTGCCATGAAGCCCAGGACGGAAAATATTGCGAAGCCAGACACAAAACTGGTACCGCTGTTCAGGCCTCCCAACAGCAAACAGTCCCTATGTCACACATATATCATGGAGGATGTTAATTTACACAGACGGAACCGAAGTTCCCATTTTTTTCTTAACCAACCGCCTTTGACACGAGTTGATCTCACTCCTACTACAGCCATCCCCCGTCCCCATGACAAYGAAACTCACCTGTAGCAGTTGTATTTGTACTTGTTGTAGCTCCCCAGTGACGTCATAGCCCCCAGACAGATGGCGTAAGAGAAGAATATCTGGGTTCCCGCGTCGATCCACACCTGAGGCAGCAACAGCAACAACATGACGCCAGTCTGTTCAGTTCACCATTCATCATACACTTCCGGTCACTTGGTTGGCAACCTTTTTCATCTTTGCTGGGACATAATTGGGTTAGATTAACCTAATGTGATGAGATTTGACATTTAATTTGATTAAGCATTTGATTATTTCTTTTTCTATCTCCGTTTAATTGAATGCAAAACGAACTAAGCTTCTGAGTCTAAGACAAATAGCTACTTGATGAAACATGTTGCGATCGCAAATACAATTTTGGGGGAATAAAAAAGGAACATTTCCATCAAAACTGAACAGGCTATTGTTATAACATCGGAAATCAAAAAGAACACGTGGGATGCCATGCTGCAAATCGAATTTATCCAACAAAAGTAACTCTTAGCTTTTGGCTCGGAGAATGAAATAAAAAACACCCCAAAAGCACATGATGTTGCAAAATGATTGTCATGGAACTTTTTCAGGTTCGCCAGGCATAGTTAGTCACGTCAATCCAGAGGAGGGAGCTAATTGATCTATGTCATAAACCTGGAAGATTGGCGAGTTCTAGCGGCTTTTTGCATTGTGAACACATGTTCTCTCAATTATAGTACCACTAATAAGTCAACCAGACCTAAGACCTAACTGGTGGACTGGTTCCTTTTCCCGCCGTCTAGATGACTTTGCGATGTAGCGATATCAGTAAGAGGCCCTGATAGACGTGTAAGTAAACAGATAGGCATTGATGTGGGATAAGGTCATTAGGGGTGGGCGGAGGGGACTGTACGGAGACAGTAAAGATGGGTAGAGGGGWGGGGATTAGGATACTGGGTTCTCGCTCCTACCTCTGGGTCCTGTAGGCGGGTCAGGTTGGGGTAGAGATAGAATTTGATCCCTTCGGATGCCCCTGGCAGAGTCACTCCACGCACCAGCAGCACGATAAGCATGACGAAAGGGAAAGTTGCTGTGATGTACACCACCTAGAAAAAACAGATAAAGAGAGGTAGAGACATATTAGCTGATGTCAAGGTTCCATGATGCAATGGGACAGAGATAGTTCCATCTGCTGATGTAAAGGTTCCGTAATGGAATGGATCTTGGAGAGGATGCTTTAGGTAGAAGTTGCCCCCAACTACAGATCTACTATCGTGATGAGAAAATATCTGCTCCTCAGTCTGTGGTTAGTTTAGGGGTAACTTCTACCCACTCCGTAGGGCAGCCTTAACAACAACAAAAAAACACACGTGGTTTATATGATTTTCACAGTCAGACATGGTTTTCGGACACGTGTGAAGATACTAATGTACATTTTTCACACAGTTTTCCCTCATTACATTTTTTGTGACATTTATTTTTCCTCATGTTTCTTTTCACCACTTCCAGCTATATCTGGTGTCCCATCCAGGGACCAACCAGTATTGACCCAGCTTAGCTTCAAAAGCAAACCAGCAGTGGGATGCAGGGTGCTATGTTGCTGGAATGAATGGGCCAAAAAGTTGCAACTGGAAAAAAGGCAGCCAAAGCAAAGGCCAAGGTAAAAGAAAAGAGGGATGTGTTTTATTTAATTATGTTATATATTTTTTTTAATCACTAAAGATWWTTTTTTTTGCATCCATTTACAATWAATTTCTTTGCAATATTTTGTTTTACTGTCAATACTTTTGGGTTTGTTTTGCTTTCAATATCATTTTTGTTTTCAATACTAAGAATTTTGTTCTTCACTTCAGAAGTTTTGGTTGATATTAATGGCACAAAAGTAACTTGCTCACTAGAGAACTGCACCAAATCCTTAATTGAAACATTAACAATGCGTTTTCCCCGCCACAGTTTCAGTAAAAAGCTGAGGGATGGGGCTGGAGAAATACAAACACTCTCAAATCCATAAACTATGCTATATATGCAAGGACTAACCATCCATGATATGAAAATGATAGTTTTAACCATGTTTTTAGGCTATACAGTGTTTTTATGTGCTGGTTTGTGAGAGTCTCCGATTTTCATAGATAGCTTTTAATAATTTGTAGCTCAAACCATTCGGATACTACAGAAATGTTTGTAAAGAAGACCTGGCTCCCGGGTCCCTTCAGGTTCCACACTTGTTTCACAAACACCACTCTCTCTCAGCCCCTGTTAATCACACTGATTCAGGAGAAATAGACTAATCCAATGGTACAACCCAGATGTCTGTAGGTCAAAACACAATGTTTGAAAGGGGTTAGTCCATATTGCGCCAGCTTCGATGGTGGGACTCATTGGGGGGCAGTAACGTTCATTCAGCAGAACTATGTCACCATTTGAACGTAATCCATTAACCTGTCCACCCAAAAAGGATTCTGTCCACTTATCAAATCTCCCTTTTTTGGGTGTGTGCATAAACACTCTTTTTAGAGACTGCAAACAAGTCTGATAAGACTGATAACAACCACAGCAAGCTTCTACAAACCTTCCCAGTGGACTTGACTCCCTTCCAGATGCAGAAAAAGCAGACAATCCATACTGCCAGGAGACACAGGGCTAGGTCCCACTTTAGGGGGCCGATGTCGTCGATCCCAGAAGAGATGCTCAGCACGTTACGTCTTAGGAGGGAGGGAACAGACAGGATACAGGTCAATTACGGTCTTTGGGGAGAGGCTCTGATGGAACTGTAAGTCTATGTAGACCCCTGCATGGTACAGTACAGTATAGTAAATTGTTTTCGTTTTTTTTTAAGTAGGGGAAGTGTGACATCTCATAATTCCTGTGGGTCCTGACCAAGGTTTCATGCCAACYGCGGTAACATCAAAGCAGTGAAAAGCAAATAGACAGACGATTTGATGGTGGGGAAATAATGTATCTGGTGAGGTTAAGCTTTCACAAACCCCCCTCTGCTCTAGCTCCTCCTGGGCCTGAATGTGCTGTGCCCTGAGAGAATATTAAGAGATGACAGTATGTTATTTTCATTCTATGTGTTATATTTCTGTGGGATATTCTACCTCATCAGTGTCTGGCCCATGGATGTGGTAGAAAGTAGATATAATCTAAGCTGTTGGATTTTGTGTGGACCAAATGTAAGTGAGCATTATTTTACAGYGAACTGGGATTTGAAGTTAAGTGATTGTGTCTCCCCAAGAGGACACATATTTGGCAGTACTTTTAAAAGGAAAGGAAAACGATAATACCCATTGATCCAAATATAGTGCAGTGAAAGATCCAATTTAAAGATAAAATGAACCTCATGACTGAACGGGGAGTTTATTCAAGTTCAGTGTGCTTTCTGCTCTGCTTTCTGCTCTGGAAATGTAGCCAATCCAAACATATGTTTACTGCAAACAAGGAAGAGGTACAGTATCTGTAGTGTTCATGTTGTCTGTTTTATTTGAGTTTGTTTTTGACCTTGTATATGTGGACAGAATGTGTGTGTGTGTTTATGTGTGTGTGTGTGTGTGTGTGGTTGCATGTGTGTGCATTGATTTGTGTATGCTTGTGTGTAGGCTTTTCTGCTTTTCTCTGTGTGTGTTTGTCTGCGTGTGTGTCAGAACAGAGTTATCCCAGCTGTTGGATAGTGAGTACTCACTCCCAGAACTCGGTGACGGGGGAGGTGAAGTTGGTGATGTTGGCAGCCAGCATCAGGGTCTTGTTCTTGCGGAATGTGTCCTCCACACACCGGGCTGTGTTCCATGGCTGATTGCATTTGGCCCATGGCAGCTCTGGCTGAAAGCACTGGAATAGGTAGTAGAGTCCCCAGGCTAGAATCACTATGTAGTAGATGTTCAGGAGAGAGACGATCACAATGGAGGCGTAGCCAATACCTACAGAGAAGAGAAAAAATGTAACCCCTAGCAAAACAATGTCATAGGGGCGACAGTACGTGACACTGAATCCCCTTGTAAACGACAAAATGTAAAGCCAACAATGGAGCTGGAGCACTTCAGTGAACACTGACCTAGTGCCTTTTGAGGAGATTTATATATAACCCATGGAAACAAATCTACTGACTCAGATGGTTCACAACTCAGCTCGCTCCTATTTCAAAGAGAGGATGTTTCCCTGGCTTGAGTGTACTAACTACAATTATAATGACCTTAGTGTTTGTATGTTATTTTTAGATATGACATTGGTCCCCACCTAGATACAGAAATCCCCTGTACTCTTCCACTCCTCTGAACTATTATTAGACTGTTGTCACCTCCGGTAACCCCCTCTCTCCCGCCTCTTCCCCCTTTCCTCCCTTCTCAGCCCCCACATTCCACAGACAAACTGTTAGACAAATGAATCCATGGTTGGTTGTGTGGTGGGTGAGGCAGGCCTTCTGAATGTGTAAAAAAAGACTAAGAGGGATAGTRGAAGCCACCTATAGGYCACCGGTGGGMRTCTGTCTCTCTGTAGTCTGTGTGTGYGYGTGTGCGGACTTSTGAGTGTGTGTGYGTGCGCACACGTGCATGTTTGTGCCAGTTCACACACCCTGCCAGTCAGACAGACAGCTGCCTCAGCACTCCTTGATTATTCAAGCYCATCAACAGCTGCTAAAGATCGGCTGCACTCCCAGCCCTTGTCTTCAGCTGTCTCTTTCTACCAGTCCCTCCCGGCTTCATGGAATAGCAGCTCWTGGCTGGGAGCCTTCACTAGAGTGTTAAAACATCTGAAGGGGGTCTATTGCTGCTTTGTTATGTTCAGCTGTCTCACTACTTACTGGTCTGCATGATAGAACTGGTCTTCCTATAGTATATTACAGTGAAAATCTATGGCAGGACCCTGACTGAGAAGGAGATACGTTTTTGGGCCATAACTTGACACCAGGACTGCAATAACAACATCATGCTAATGTCTGTTCATCAGACCCACACAGATCCCATCGATAGGTCATTTACGGCGCACTCGCTCTTCTCTACTCCATGGTAACACAGAACTCAGCATTCCTTTACACACCCAAGGCTGAAAATACGTGGTGTGTATGTATTTACCTGCCAAAAATAGGCCAGTCTCAATGTTTGGTGAGTGTTCAATGTTTGGTGTTTGACGACGTCCAGTCTCTAATGTAGATTAGGCAATCCTCAATTAGCCTGGTCCCAGATCAGTAGGTTTATGTGCTTCAGTCAAATCCTCATGAAGACAAAAGCATAGTCAGAGAAATTGGCTGAGGCACATCCAGATCTGGGACTAGGCTACTCCTCATGCTATTCTGAATAATGTATTTTACACATCACAGAGCCGGCTAATGAATGAAGTAAGTCTGGTCCAATTACCTATTGGAACCCAGCGAGGGACACCTCAGTAGAACACAATGTCTGTACACTGAGTCTAGCAACCCATAGACAGACAGCACCATCAGTGCTGCTGGATGCTGTTAGTGAGTTATGCAAGAGCAGTCAGAACAACAATGCCAACCACAGGCTGGGTATTGTCACTGGATTTAGTTTTTCKTAAGCAGGATGTGAAGAACATCAAGGCTAGATCAAGGGCTGGCAACATCATTTTCATTTTAGATTTTTTTCTACGATGGGACACATCACTAAGCAGGCACGGAGTAGGCTTGGCACAGAGCAGGCCCCGCCTAAGCAACGCTAATGGAAACTCTGCAGTGTTTAGGCTCTTCACTAATTCCTCTCTCCGTCTCTGACGTTACCACCTACAGTACATCACACCATGCCCAAGTAGGCTTACACCGCGTCCTTTCCCTGCCTACTTTCCCTGATGATGACTGGTCTAAGGGCAATATGGGAGAATGGTATTGGGACAATAGGAAGTGTGGTGAATCACCGGTGAAGATGGGRCAGAGTTTTTCCCAGCAGGTGATGCCTCCCTCAGAGGTATACTGGCCCAGAGCCACCTCCAGGAAGAACACCGGCAGGCCTCCACCAAACAGGAAGATGGTGTAGGGGATGAGAAACGCACCTGGGTGGAGGAGAGAAAGAGAGACAGTTAATCTACAGGGTCTACAGTATGTGCCTACCCACAGCCATTTCACAAATCAAAATCCTGTAATTGCAGTCCCCGAGTTGAGTTCTTTGAAGGTTACTGGAAAAAAAAATATCTAACTTGATTGACCCCCCATTTTAAGACCTGTTTCTATGGAGAAAGGGCCCATGTTCATTTGAATGCCTACCTCCACCATTCTTATAGCAGAGGTACGGGAAGCGCCACACGTTCCCTAAACCGACAAAGCCTCCGGCCACGGACAAGATAAAGTCTAACTTGCTGGCCCACTTCTCCCTCTGGATGGGCTTGCCCTCTGCCTCATCCTCCGGTCGAGTGCCTGGGCTCTTCCCTGGCGAAGGCTTCAGTGTGTCCTTGTGGAAATCTTTCAGACTTTGTAGCTTCTCTTTCTGTGCCATTCTATAGAGGTTGAGAGTAGAGAGGACGAGGAGAAGGAAAAAGAGAGGAGAAAGAGAAAAAAATAGCGAAAGAGTTAGAGTTAGAGAAAGAGAAAGCGAGAGCGAGATGAACAGGAAGAGGGCAAGAAGGGGGAGAGATAGAGAGAGACTTGAGCCGGATAAGGCAGAGATAGGACGGCGCATTAGCATGATAAGGRTGTCTCATGTGCTGTATAGTCAGCCACGGTGTGATACAGTTATTCAGCTATAAGAACTGCAACAGGAGTTACTGTATGGCTACTTCCTCGGCACAGTCCTCTTTAAATTACTTCACTTTGGATATTGTGTTCAATCTTGCATTGAAAATCACTCTGGGTTGGACTAGATAACTTATGGTAAAATCATTTTTCTTGATGGTATTACTCACTTGCGCACAGTTATACTGTACAACTATAATTTCTTTGTGCATAATATAACATATTTAATAACATCTTGATTAGGTATTATTTTTTATACTTTAAGGGAATGTTTTGAACATGATATACTGTATGCCTTTCAGACCGAGCATAAAAATAAAAAAACATCTTAAATAACACTGACAAACTCATGATATCCACCATAGATATATATCCCGAATCACATTCAAATAATTTGCCTAATGCTTAGAGCAGTTGGACTAACGTAGTCCAAATTTACAGAAGAAGATATCCCTGTGTTTTCCGAAAGCTTGGCTTGGTTCCAGGAAGATCCCACAGCTYAAGTTCACTGAATGTTTATATTGTAAACATCCTTTCCAAGAAAGACAAGATTTGTCATTAGCGTCTTAGGTATGCCGTTTCCCTGCCTGTGCCAAAGGGCTGTAAAACACCCAACCCATGGCAGGGCAGAAGGTAAGAAATTGCTTGGACATGTTAAGACACAAATTGATGGWATATAATACTACTTACTGCTGGAATATAATTTATAGCGCTGTATAAAACAGGAAGAATGAAAAAAGCTGATATGATTAATTGTGAGGCTGATATACCAGTGTACCGGGGTAAAGTTTCCTCTCCTTTTGAGGCTGTCCCACACTGAAATGCAGTTGGCAGAAACAGAAACATCAAAGGCTTCCYCTTTACTCYYSYTKRCTCCAATGGAAATCTGTTATAGGGTATTGCGTTGCTAACCAAAGCCTACGAGTCGGTCGACTATGTGCTTGGTTTCCAAAAGATTCACAGAAGAATTCCTGGAGAACAAATGATTCTCCAATTAGTAAATGTTTCTCTTTTAGCCACTGAAAGTGACAGTATTATTCAAAGTTGATTTATAGTAGGACAATACATATTACCAGTTTAAAGAACAATCTATCCTAACTACTCTCAGTTGAAAGGCAGCTATAAATCTTCAAAAAGGTATCTTCATTCACCATGTCACATGACTAACACTCCATACAGGAACATCATGTAGCAACTGTACAGGCAGRGTGAGAAACAGAACAGAGATGCTTTTAAACTACACACCTTGTAGTTATTCACAGAYGAATACCACATTATGAAAATGCATYGCAAAGCTGCAAACATTGACCAGTGACCAATATGTGCTTCTGTTTTGGAGTCTAACAAAAAAGGGAACTTGTCTTAAAGTGTAAAATAACAGCTTATTATTTTGTTCAATTATTAAAAGGATGCTAGAGCTACAACAACACAGCCCCTCATTACTCAATCCATCTACTCTTATTTTCCTCTGCATCGCTCAGGACTCATTCTGCACTGTACTACTCTAGGTTCTCTCTGTTATACATGACAAGTCAACATGAACCGCCGTCCACTCGCAAACCTCATTACATAACTGGATCAGCTCTCTCTCTCTGTCTCTCTCTCTCTGTCTCTCTGTCTCTCTGTGCTTTCACCTGCTGGGTGCTGGGAGGCTGTCTGCCGTTGTGTAAGACTTAAGGCAAACCGTCCTTGGGATGGCCAAGTGGCCCACCCAGGAACCCATGACCAGATATTCTCAAGCCCTTCTAAAAACACTACACTGTCATTATCTGTAAACACAGCGTTAGAAACATGTCCAACTTAGCATCCAATAGTCAGTCAAACACAAAGAAAGATCCTGTAAAAAGGTACACAGACAGAAAGAACAGAATGCAATCCATAGTCTTTGTGAATTTCAATTCCTATTTTCACACTCACAAACATCAACAAAGACATTGAAAATGTTTTAATTCAAGGGTTTTTAAGTACTTACATGAAATTGCTTATTCAGTTGAAACAAAAAGCATCCAACAAAACACCTCAATAATCACTTGACATAAATATTAAGGTAAGGCTATTTTCTAATTCCAGTCGAGTAATTCCAAGGACTTACATTTCCTTCATGGTGTGGCTATGTGTAGTGTGCATCTCTCTCAGCTGTCTACATTCCTCTGTACTGAATGCCTTTATGCCAACACAGCTCACAAGAAGTGGAGTTGACAGCGAGGCCCGCCCCTCAGATAAAGACAATTAAATCCTATGTGGAGATTGGGCACTGCCTCATAGCCGCGGACCAACTATCCAGATACTGACTCGGGACTGTAAATTTCCACTTCCCACTTCCACCCCCCCACACACACACACACACTCCTCTGGGGCTGAGGGACTGGGGCTGAATGCTTTGCCCTGCATGTGTTACAGGCACCTCTTATTCGTGTAACTGAAACAGATGACAGGGTAGGGTGGCAAGGGAGGGAGGGGKTAGGGCGTGAGGGGAAATCAGCAGCATGGAGGGGAAATCAAGCCTCATGGGACAGCTTCTGGACAGGAGAAAGGACCCTTCTTAAATCATTATGTGGGTGAGAGGTGGTGGGTGGACAGGGACCGAAGGGACTGACGACTGGCTTGGCTGACCATGTTACTGTCTTATTGTCCCACACCCACATAGCAGCATYGGAATGTGGGACGCTTCCTATTATAACCCCTTATGACTATGTGTCATTTCACATCACAGCAAAGACTTCCAAACATCTCTAAGGGAACTATTTGTGAATATAAATAAAGTGTTGTTAATGGGTATCAGGATATAACCAGGGAAGTGTCTATGTGTGTCTGTGGTGTATTTGGAAGCTTTCTGCTCCATTCAGACATAACTTGTRCCGAGTTATCTCTGAAACTTAAACCAGGTACAGTGTGCTGTATAACATTGCCTAATAGGGGGATAGGTGCTGTATTTTACCCTGTTCTGTTTAGACACAATATACTCATCAAGGATGTCACGTGTACAATAGCTGGCATGGTAGTGGCAATTAAATACAGTCTTAAACTTGACTCCAGGATTTGCGCAATCCCTTTGACAAGAGGACAGAGCTTGGCTATTGGCAGGCTTTTTGCACACACAGAASTAGTCACCTCACATGATATTTGCAGAAGAAACATACTGTGATTGTGTTGCGTGGAGATTTGTCTTGTGTTCCATTACAAATTGGCAGACAACAGAGGAGTAGGGAGGGAACTTTGATAGTCAGTCAACGTCAAGTCAAGCCAAATTTAGATATGAAACAGTAGACCCCTAACTGATACCTAACTGATACCTAACCTGATATCATTCGAGGATGAAGGAAATGTTGGGGCGTCATCGCATATCTGAGAATGGATTTTGTTTATTCCACAGTGTCAGAAGTTAATATTAAACTGCATTGTGGTCTCAGACTGTTGACTTTCTGAGATAGAAGCATCAAAGACAGAATCAGAGAGTGTAAAGCTCAAACAAATTTAAAAACATCATGAATTGCTCAGGCAGTACAGTGACTTCAGAAAGTACTCATACAACTTGACTTATTTCACATGTTGTTGTGTTACAGCCTGAATTTCAAATGGATTAAATGAATAGTTCTTCTCACCCATCTACACACAATATGCCATAATGACAAAGTGAAAACATGTGTTTGGAAATTTTAACAAATGTATTGAAAATGAAATAAAGAATTGTCTAATTTACATAAATATTCACACCCCTGAGTCAATATTTAGTAGAAGCACCTTTGGCAGCGATTACAGCTCTTAGTCTTTCTGGGTAARTCCCTAAGAGCTTTCCACACCTGGATTATTATTTTCAAAATTCTTCAAGCTCTGTCAAATTGGTTGTTGTTCATTTCTAGGCTACCATTTTCAGGTCTTGCCATAGATTTACAAGTAGATTGAAGTCAAAACTGTAACTTGGCCACTGGGGAGCATTCACTGTCTTATGGTAAGCAACTCCAGTGTAGATCGGGCCTTGTTTAAAGTTATTGTCCTGCTGAAAGTGTCTGGTGGAATGTAGACTGAACTAGGTTTTTCTCTAGGATTTCGCTTTTGCTCCTTTCCGTTTCTTTTTAATCCTGAAAAACTCCCCAGTCTTTAACGAATACAAGCATACCCATAACATGATGCAGCCACCACTATGCTTGGAAAGTGGCACCTGAGTAATGTGTTGTATTGGATTTGCCCCAAACATTCAGGAAATTCAGGACAAAAAAGTGGATTGCTTATCCAGATTTTTGTAGTATTACTTTAGTGCCTTGTCGCAAACAGGATGCATGTTTTAGAATATTTTTATTCTGTACAGGCGTCCTTCTTTTCACTCTGTCAATTAGGTTAGTATTGTGGAGTAACTACAATGTTGTTGATCCAGCCTCAGTTTTCTCCTATCACAGCCATTAAACTCTGTAACTGTTTTAAAGTCACCATTGGCCTCATGGTGAAATCCCTGAGCGATTTCCTTCCTCTCTGGCAACTGATTTAGGAAGGACGCCTGTATCTTTGTGGTGACTAGGCGTATTGATAGACCATCCAAAGTGTAATTAATAACTTCACCACGCTCATAGGGATTTTCAAAATCTGCGTTTTTGTATGTTTATTCATCTACCAATAGGTGCCCTTCCTTGCAAGGCATTGGTAAACCTCCCTGCTCCCTGTGAGTCTGTGTTTGAAATTCACTGCTTGACTGAGGGACCTTACAGATAATCTATGTGTGGGGTACAGAAATGTGGTAGTCCATTCATATTTTTACTTCTAAACTTATTTAGGCTTGCCGTTACAAAGGGGTTGAATACYTATTGACTCAAGACATTTCAGCTTTTCATTTTTAATTCATTTGTAAAAATTTCGAAAAACACAAGTCCAATTTGACATTATGGGGTTCTGTGTGTAGGGCAGTGAAAAAAATCAACATTTTATAAATAAATTCAGGCTGTAACACAACAAAATGTAGAAAARGTCAAGGGGTGTGAATACTTTCTGAAGGCACTGTAACGTACATATTCTTCTGTTTATGATAAATCATGCACCCCTCTTTTAGTGTGGCTGGGCATGGTTTAAAAAAAGACTTGTCTGCATGTCTTTTATAACTGCCAAAACACTGTAGTGTGGCCCAGCCCCCAAGTGACTATTATCAACTCTATGGAACGATGCCTTTGTGTTGTGTTAGGAATGCCTCATTATCACTCCAACCCTCATTGTCTCATTTCTGGGTAGCAGAGGTTCTGTTGTAGGTCTGATATCTGATTGGAGGTTAACTTTACAGTAAAGCTGTTGGTCAACAACTTTTTCTTTTTTTTTGAATCCAAACAAATCAAATGTTATAAATGGTTATAAATGGTCTTAGATTCATTGTCTCTATCTGACCTGCACTGGTGACTTGCCTAGTTAAATAAAGGTTAAATAAAATTAAATATAAAACCTGCACTGGTGATGAACCTACACTCTCTCTTCCTCTCCCATGAGCTATTGTCACGCCCTGACCATAGTTTGCTTTATRTGTTTTGTTTGGTCAGGGTGTGATCTGAGTGGGCATTCTATGTTGTATGTCTATGTGTTAGTTGCCTGTGTCTGCACTGTTATATATAGCGTCACGTTTGTATTAGTTTGGTTAGTGTTTCTTCTTAAATAAATAGAAGAATGTATTCACTTCACGCTGCGCCTTGGTCCTCCTCTCTTCCACATTACGATGAACGTGACAGCTATAGGCCATGGCTCAAGCTATGGTTTCTTTGTCTCTCTCTCCCTCTCTGATCATGCCTAGAATAATGCCTTGTAATGCTGTTTAATGCATGGTAACTTAAGCGTCATGCCTTGTATGTGATTTAATTTATTTTACTATGTAATTAAAKACACTTGTATTTACAATTCCTTTCTCAGACATTTCTTGATTTCCTATTACTGTAACTCAACTTTAGTCCCTTGCATATTGCTAAATAATCTTTATGGAGTCAGATAAACATTTGAATAGGCTAATTGCATAGTCTTATTTCTGGTCACATGTGAGGTATATGTACAGTACACTGAGTGTACAAACATTAGGAACACCTGCTCTTTCCATGACATAGACTGACCATGTGAAGCTATGATCCCTTATTGATGTCACTTGTTAAATCAAATTCAATAACCATAGATGAAGGGGATGAGACAGGTTAAAAATAAGTATTTTTAAGCCTTGAGACAATTCAAACGTTGAATTGTTTATGTATGCCATTCAGAGGGTGAATGGGCAAGACAAAAGATTTGAGTGTGTCAAGAACTGCAACGCTGCGTAGTTTTTCACGCTCAACAGTTTCCCGTGTGTATCAAGAATGGTCCACCACCCAAAGGACATCCAGCCAACTTGTCACCCCTGGCCTTAGTATTCTTTGTTTTCTTTATTATTTTAGTTAGGTCAGGGTGTGACATGGGAAGTTTGTGTGTTTTGTCTAGTTTAGGGTGTGTGATTGTTTAGGGGTTTTGTATAGTGTATGGGGTTGTGTTCAGGAGAGAGGTCTAGGAAAGTCTATGGTTGCCTGGTTTGGTTCTCAATCAGAGACAGCTGGTTATTGTTGTTCTGATTGGGAGCCATATTTAAGGCAGCCTTTAGGTGATTGTGGGTAATTGTCTATGTTCTATGTTGCATGTGTGCACTTAGTTTGTTTTAGCTTCACATCGTTTGTTGTTTTGTTCGTTTGCAAGTGTTTTTTTTTTTCTTCATTAAAAGAAGATGGCTTTCTTACACGCTGCGCCTTGGTCCACTCATTCGTCTTATAAGACCGTGACACAACTTGAAAACAACGTGGAAGCATTGAAGTCGACATAGGCCAGCATCCCTGTGGAAACGCTTTTGACACCTTGTAGAGTCCATGTCCAAACTAATGAATATGGCGCCGAAGAACATGGCTGACGATTTACATTCTATCAACCAATTGTGCTATTTTGTTAGTTTTTTTGCGTTTTGTGTAACTTATTTTTTTAACTTATTGTGTACATACCGTCTCTTATGACCGAAAACAACTTCTGGACATGAGAACAGCGATTACTCACCGCGGACTGGAAGAAACTTTTTCCTGTAACAAGTCCGACGGGAGGGATATCGTGCTTTCACTGGAACAGGCCCAGATCCATGCCTTTTGCGTGCAGAAAAGATGCAGGAAAAGGGGCCGCAGATCGGGCAGCCTTCTGAGAATCAGTAGGCGAGCGAGTAAACTCCCACTGCCATCCGTTYTTCTTGCTAACGTGCAACCATTGGAAAATAGAATTGATGACCTAAGATTAAGATTATCCTACCAATGGGACATCAAAAACTGCAACATCTTATGTTTCACTGAGACATGGCTGAACGACGATACGGACAATATAGAGCTAGCAGGATTTTCCATGTACCGGCAGAACAGAGACGCTACCTCTGGTAAGACGAGGGAGGGGGTGTCTATTTGTCAATAACAGCTGGTGCGCGATGTCTAATATTCAAGAAGTCTCAAGGTATTGCTCGCCTGAGGTAGAGTACCTTATGATCAGCTGTAGACCACACTACCTACCAAGAGAGTTCTCATCTATATTATTCGTAGCAGTCTATTTACCACACAGAACGAARCTGGCACTCTCAACCAACTCTATAAGGCCATAACCAAAGAAGCAAATGCTCAACCAGAAGTGGCACTCCTAGTGGCCGTGGAGTTTAATGCAGGCAAACTTAAATCAGTTTTACCAAATTTTTACCAGCATGTCACATGTGCAACCATAAAAAACWAAATCCTAGACCATCTTTACTCCACACACAGAGATGCATACAAAGCTCTCCCTCGCCTTCCATTTGGCAAATCTGAGCATAATTCTATCCTCCTGATTCCTGCTCACAAGCAAAAACTAAAGCAGGAAGTACCAGTGACTCGCTCAATACAGAAGTGGTCAGATGACGCGGATGCTACACTACAGGACTGTTTTGCTAGCACAGACTGGAATATGTTCCGGGATTCATCCAATGGCATTGAGGAGTACAAAACCTCAGTCATCGGCTTCATCAATAAGTGCATAGACGACGTCGTCCCCACAGTGACTGTACGTACATATCCATGGATTACAGGCAAAATCTGCATTGAGCTAAAGGCTAGAGCTGCCGCTTTCAAGTAGCGGGAGACTAATCCGGACGCATATAAGAAATCCCGCTWTGCCCTCAGATGAACCATCAAACAAGCAAAGCATCAATACAGGATCAAGATTGAATTCTATTACACCGGCTCTAACACTCGTCGGATGTGGCAGGGCTTGAAAACTATTATAGATTACAAAGAGAAATCCAGATGTGAGCTGCCCAGCGACGCAAGCCTACCAGATGAGCTAAATGCCTTTTATGCTCGCTTCCAGGCAAGCAACACTGAAGCATGCACTAGAGCACCAGCTGTTCTGGATKACTGCGTGATAACGCTCTCGGTAGCCAATGTGAACAAAATGTTTAAACAGGTCAACATTCACAAAGACGCTGGGCCAGACGGATTACCCGGACGTGTACACAAAGCATGTGCGGACCAACTGTCAAGTGTCTTCACTGACATTTTCAACCTTTCCCTGACCGTGTCTGTAATACCAACATGTTTCAAGCAGACAACCATAGTCCCTGTGCCCAAGGAAGCGAAGGTAATCTACCTAAATGATTACAGCCCCGTGGCACTCACGTCSGTAGCCATGAAGTGCTTTGAAAGGCTGGTCATGCGTCACATCAACAGCATCCTCCCAGACACCCTAGATCCACTCCAATTTGCATACCGCTCCAACAGATCCACAGATGCTGCAATATCTATTGCACTCCACACTTCCCTTTCACACCCGGACAAAAGGAACACCTATGTGCAAATGCTGTTCATTGACTACAGCTCAGCGTTCAACACCATAGTGCCCACGAAGCTCATCACTAAGTTAAGGACTCTGGGACTAAACACCTCCCTCTGCACCTGGATCCTGGACTTCCTGACGGGCCGCCCCCAGGTGGTAAGGGTAGGCAGCGTCTGCCACGCTGATCCTTAACACTGGGGCCCCTCATTGGTGTGTGCATAGTCTTTTGTGAACAGGGAATACAGGAGGGAACTGAGTGGCCAAACCAGACTCCAACACCATCATTAAGTTTGCTGACAACACAACAGTGGCAGGCCTGATTACCGACAACGACGAGACAGCCTATAGGGAGGAGGTTAGAGACCTGGCTGTGTGATGCCAGAATAACAACCTATCCGTCAACGTAACCAAGACTAAGGAGATGATTGTGGACTACAGGACCGAGGGCCGAGTACGCACCCATTCTCATCGACGGGGCTGTAGTGGAGCAGGTTGAGAGCTTCAAGTTCCTTGGTGTCCACATCACCAACAAACTAGAATGGTCCAAACACACCAAGACAGTCGTGAAGAGGGCACGACAAAGCCTATTCCCTCTCGGGAAACTAAAAAGATTTTGCATGGGTCCTGAGATCCTCAAAAGGTTCTACAGCTGCAACATCAAGAGCATCCTGACTGGTTGCATCCCTGCCTGGTACGGCAATTGCTCGGSTTCCGACCACATGGCACTACAGAGGGTAGTGCGTACGGCCCAGTACATCACTGGGGCTAAGCTGCCTGCCATCCAGGACCTCTACTCCAGGTGGTTTCAGAGGAAGGCCATAAAAGTTGTCAAAGACCCCAGCCACCCCAGTCATAGACTGTTCTCTCTACTACCACATGGCAAGCGGTACCRGAGTGCCAAGTCTAGGACAAACGGTCTCTCAACAGATTTTACCCCCAAGCCACAAGACTCCTGAACAGGTAATCAAATGGCTACCCAGACTATTTGCACTGTGTGCCCCCCAACCYCTCTTTTACGCTGCTGCTACTCTCTGTTATCATATATGCATAGTCACTTTAACTATACAGTCATGTACATACTACCTCAATTGGCCCGACCAACCAGTGCTCCCGCACATTGGCTAACTGAGCTATCTGAATTGTGTCCCGCCACCCACCACCTGCCAACCCCTCTTTTACGCTACTGCTACTCTCTGTTCATCATATAAGCATAGTCACTTTAACCATATCTACATGTACATACTACCCCAATAAGCCTGACAAACCGGTGTCTTTATGTAGCTTCGCTACTTTTATAGCCTCGCTACTGAATATAGCCTCGCTACTGTAATTTTTCACTGTCTTTTTACTGTTGTTTTTATTTCTTTACTTACCTATTGTTCACCTAATACCTTTTTTGCTCTTTTGGTTAGAGCCTGTAAGTAAGCATTTCACTGTAAGGTCTACAGTTGTATACACCTGTTGTATTCGGCGCACGTGACAAATAAACTTTGATTTGATTTGTTGAAATTTTTTAAAACGTCAGTGAAGACACCTGCCAGTTGGTCAGCACATACCCGGAGCACACATCCTGGTAATCCGTCTGGCCCAGCAGCCTTGTGAATGTTGAACTATTGAAAGGTCTTACTCACATCGGCTACGGAGAGCGTGATCACACAGTCGTCCGGAACAGCTGATGCTCTCATGCATGCCTCAGTGTTGCTTGCATCGAAACGAGCATAGAAGTGATTTATCTCGTCTGGTAGGCTCGTGTCACTGGGCAGCTCGCGGCTGTGCTACCCTTTGTAGTCTGTAATAGTTTGCAAGCCCTGCCACATAAGACGAGCGTCGGCACTGTTGTAGTATGATTCAATCTTAGCCCTGTATTGACGCTTTTCCTGTTTGATGGTTCGTCGCAGGGCATAGCAGGATTTCTTATAAGCTTCCGGGTTAGAGTCCAGCACCTTGAAAGCGGCAGGTCTACCATTTAGCTCAGTGCGAATGTTGCCTGTAATCCATGGCTTCTGGCTGGGGTATGTACGTACAGTCACTGTGGGGATGACGTCCTCAATGCASTTATTGAGAAAGCCAGTGACTGATTTGTCACATGCGCCGAACACTTGTTGTATTCGGCGCATGTGACAAATAAAGTTTCATTTGATTTGATTTGATGCCCCGATGAATTTAAACTGTTCTGAGTGCAAAAGGGGGTGCAACTCAATATTAGGAAAGTGTTCCTAGTGTTCCCAGTGTATAATATACAGTACATATCAATATACATATCAAATATTACCTCACTACACCACTCCTAAATTACTTTAGTCAGTGGAGTATTAAACTTTGTCCAAACCAATTCAGATGTTGGCTAACAGGCGGACTTGCTTCCTCAATTTCTCCTCACCTCACTCCATACCCMTATTATTCGGGTATACAACTAATGTCACAGTCTATATGTAACTGTCAAAATTGTAACAATGTTCGTCTGAGGAAGAACGATTAGAACAAAGCGCAGCGTGGTACGTGTTCATGATGTTTATTATAACCKGAACACTTGAAACAAACCGCAACGGTTCTGTCAGGTACTCACACAAAACAGAAAACAACTACCCACAAAACCAACATGAAAAATGGCAACCTAAAGAGGCTCCACAATCAGAGCCAACGAGAAACAGCTGTCTCTGATTGGGAACCAATTCAGGCCACCATAAACCTACAATCCCCTAGACCATACCAAATCCCCATAGATAAACAAAACCCCCAGACAAGACAGAAACCCATAGACAATACAAAAACTAAACAAACCACCCTTGTCACACCCTGACCTAACCAAAAAATAAAGAAAACAAATATAACTAAAGTCAGGGCGTGACAAAAATAAAGGAAACACCAACATAACGTGTCTTAATAGGGTGTTGGGCCACCACAACACCACAAGCCAGAACAGCTTTAATGCACCTTGACATAGATTATGCAAGTATCTGGAACTATATTGGAGGGATGTGACATCATTCTTCCACAATAACTTCCATAATTTTGTGTTTTGTTGATGGTGGCGGAAAATGCCCCAGAATCTCCCATAAGTGTTCAATTGGGTTGAGATCTGGTGACTGAGACGGCAATGGCATATGGTTTATATCATTTTCATGCTCATCAAACCATTCAGTGACTACTCATGCCCTGTGGATGGGGGCATTKTCATCCTTTAGGCATGGKAGTCAAAATAATGGCCAGAATTTTTATACATGACCCTAAGCATGATGGTATGCTTAATTAACTCAGGAACAACACCTACTGTATGTGGAAGCCCCTGCTTTCAATATRCTTTATATCTTTCATTTACCAAGTGTTTCCATTAGTTTGGCAGTCACCTGTACGTATGATTATGTATATGTAACAGATTTATGGAGTCAGAATACTTGTCTTGGCTCCAAATTGTTGGATGCCTYTAAGAAGATCAAATGTATATGACAACTGATGCAGCTTGGCTGGAGACAACAGTTTGGGGAGAGGTTTATTCAGCAGACAAAGTTGATATCAAGTTCACATGTGAGGGCCAGTGTGGTGAGAACTCGTGACCAAATCAAGACTTCACGAGTGGTCCATAAGCCACACCCTAGTGGGTGGTGCTAGGCATGATATTGTTTGTGCACTGGGACACATATTAACTGTCTGCTCTCCTCAGGCAGAAAATGTTCTATTGAGAACTGTCTTGGACTCCGTTGTTCCCCTGAACAATCGTGGAGCCATTGTAAACAACGGAGTACCAGACAGTTTTCAATTTAAAAAAAAATTGCCGGACGAGGGCAGGCAGGCAGTTAGACATCTATGGGCCCAATTAGTTGTAATCCCAGACATCACCGGCAACAACGTCGCCTATGGGCACAAACCCACCGTCGCTGGACYAGACAGGACTGTCAAAAAGTGCTCTTCACTGACAAGTCGTGGTTTTGTCTCACCAGAGGTGATGGTCGGATTCGCGTTTATCGTCGAAGGAAATGAGCATTACACCGAGGCCTATACTCTGGAGCGGGATCGATTTGGAGGTGCAGGGTCCATCATGGTCTGGGGCGCTGTGTCACAGCACCATCGGACTGAGCTTGTTGTCATTGCAGGCAATCTCCACGCTGTGCATTACAGGGAAGACATCCTCCTCCTTCATGTGGTACCCTTCCTGCAGGCTCATCCTGACATGACCCTCCAGCACGACAATGCCACCAGCCATACTTCTCGTTTTGTGCCTGATTTCCTGCAAGACAGGAATGTCTTGGTGAAAGAGTGGGGTAACATCTCCCAGCAAGAACTGGCAAATCTGAAGCAGTCCCTGAGGAGGCGACGCACTGCAGTACTTAATGCAGCTGGTGGCCACACCAGATACTGATTGTTAGTTTTGATTTTGACCCCCCCTTTGTTCAGGGACACATTATTCCATTTATGTTAGTCACATCTGTGGAACTTG
Organism: Salvelinus sp. IW2-2015; assembly: GCF_002910315.2. Classification (NCBI taxonomy): domain Eukaryota; kingdom Metazoa; phylum Chordata; class Actinopteri; order Salmoniformes; family Salmonidae; genus Salvelinus; species Salvelinus sp. IW2-2015. Next base: position 2,067,372 of record NC_036847.1, read on the forward strand.
TTCAATTTACGTCTCAGTTGTTGAATTTTGTTATGTTCATACAAATATTTACGCATGTTAAGTTTGCTGAAAATTAACACAGTTGGCAGTGAGAGGATRTTACTTTTTTTGCTGAGTTTATTTATTATTGCCATCRAAATGTTAGCTGTTAAAATAAGATCCAACAATAATATTAAGGGAGGACCAAGGCACTCTTCATATAATTCATTAAAATAACTTTATTAGTAAGGCATGTTCAATAGAAACAAAGTTTTTAAAAACCGACGCGTTTCGGCTGCACTTTGTTTTATATTATATGAAGAGTGCCTTGGTCCTCCTTTCTTTTTGATGACCAATTTACCCCTTTTACCAAAGAGCACCTTCTATCTACCAAAATGTACTATTGTGTACCTTAGTAGCGCTTCCCTTCCTCCTCTTTCTAATAATATTAAGGGATTTGAAATCCAGGGCTTAAAAACAAAGGTGTTATTGTACGCTGATGATTCATGTTTTCTTTTAAATCCACAATTATAATCCCTCCACAGCCTCAAATAGGATCTAGATACTTTTTCTAACCTCTCTGGATATTAAAACCAAATTATGATAAGTACGTACTATATTACGTATTGGATCACAAAAAAATACAACTTTTACATTACCATGTAGTTTACCAATAAAATGGTCTGATGGGGAAGTGGACATACTCGGTATCTGTCTCTTATACACATCTAGATGTGTATAAGAGACAGGAAGTGGACATACTCGGTATACATATCCCGAAAGAAAGAAATGATCTTACTCCAATACATTTTAATAGAAAGTTTGCAAAATAGATAAGATCTTGCTACCATAGAAAGGAAAATACCTGTTTATTTGTGGAAAAATTACCCTGATTAACTCTGTAGTCATATCAAATATTACCTATGTGCTTATGGTTTTGCCTACACCTGGTGMCCTGTTTTTTAAATTATATGAGCAAAAAATCAAAAGCTTTCTCTCAAATTTTGTGCACAAATTTGTTTACATCCCTGTTAGTTAACATTTCTCCTTTGCCAAGATAATCCATCCACCTGACAGGAACTTTTATTCCAGACAAAGTTAAAAGGGCATACAGTATTTATATAATGAATATGATTTCGGGGGGGAAGAAATTATAAAATATTAAAGCATTAGACCGCCCACTAAAGGCGTCAGTCATACAAAAGTTATGCTTAAATCCGAACTGGTTCTCTAGCAAATTAGTAAGAATGTCTCACCCCATGTTCAAGAATGGCCTTTTTCCTTTTATTGAGATTACAACTGCTCACTTTCGATTATTTGAAAATGAAATCATCTCCAAAATATAATWATTTTTTAAACAAGTCATAGAAAGTTGGTTGCAATTTCAGGTTAATCAACCAGGAAAGACCGAATAAATAATACAACATATATTGTGGTTAAACTCAAATATAGTAATTGATCAAAAAAACGTTCCTTTGTCGAGTAACATTAAAAAAAAGTATAATCTTTGTAAATCATGTTATAAATAGACGTGTAGTTATGCAGCTAACACATCAGCTAACACAAATACATGGAAATGTCTGCTCTACCCCAAATTACAACCAACTAATTTGTCTGGGTTGGCGCCCCCCTTGAGTTGTGAAGTGGTGGAGATCTTTGTGGGCTATACTCGCCTTGTCTTAGGATGTAAGTGGTGTTTGGAGATATCCCTCTAGTGGTGTGGCTGTGCTTTGGCAAAGTGGGTGGGGTTATATCCTGCCTGTTTGGCCCTGTCCGGGGGTATCATCGGATGGCAACAGTGTCTCCTGACCCCTCCTGTCTCAGCCTCCAGTATTTATGCTGCAGTAGTTTATGTGTCGGGGGCTAGGGTCAGTTGTTATGTCTGGGTACTTCTCCTGTCTTTTCCGGTGTCCTTGTGTGAATTTAAGTATGCTCTCTCTAATTCTCTCTTTCTCTCTTCTCTTTCTCCTCTCGGAGGACCTGAGCCCTAGGACCATGCCTCAGGACTACCTGGCATGATGACTCCTTGCTGTCCCAGTCCACCTGGCCGTGCTGCTGCTCCAATTCAACTGTTCTGCCTGTGGCTATGGAACCCTGACCTGTTCACCGGACGTGCTACCTGTCCCAGACCTGCTGTTTTCAGCTCTCTAGAGACAGCAGGAGCGGTAGAGATACTCTCAATGATAGGCTATGAAAAGCCAACTGACATTTACTCCTGAGGTGCTGACTTGTTGCACCCTCGACAACTACTGTGATTATTATTATTTGACCATGCTGGTCAATTGTGAACATTTGAACATCTTGGCCATGTTCTGTTATAATCTCCACCCGGCACAGCCAGAAGAGGACTGCCACCCCTCATAGCCTGGTTCCTCTCTAGGTTTCGTTCTAGGTTTTGGCCTTTCTAGGGAGTTTTTCCTACCACTGTGCTTCTACACCTGCATTGCTGCTTGTTTTTAGGTTTTAGGCTGGGTTTCTGTACAGCACTTTGACATATCAGCTGATGTAAGAAGGCTATATAAATACATTTGATTTGATTAATTGCAGCATTACCGCAAAAGTGAAGAGGCAAGTGGAAGGGGGAAAAAGTAAGGAACTTGTCAGTCGGCCCTGCATTTGATTTGATTTGATTAACACATAAAACACACTATTACAAACATACATAATATACTAACATAATGACCCAATAAATACTCAATCAAAAAATATTGATTCTTCTCTACTATGTCCCACAACATTTCTATGTATTATATTTAAATCGTAAATTTATATTATTGAAAGGTTTCTAGTTTGCTCAGTTAATTTATTCCATTTCTTTATTGCTTTAAATCTAAATGTTTCTTTGCCAATTTCTCTTTTCTGTCTGGATAACGCATAGATGGTGGACAATCTATTCCTAGTATTTACGGAATGTGTCTCTTAAAACTTCTTAAGGCTAGGGGCAGTATTTTCGTTTTTGGCTAAAAAACGTACCCATTTTGAAACTGCCTATTTCTCAGCCCCCGAAACTAGAATATGCATATAATTGTTAGATTAGGATAGAAAACACTCCGAAGTTTCCAAAACTGTCAAAAAATGTGTCTGTGAGTTAAACAGAACTGATATTGCAGGCTAAAACCTGAGAAAATCCAATCAGGAAGTGCCCCTTTTTGAAACCTCTCTGTTCTTATGCATCCCTATTGCCCATTTAAAGGATATCAACCAGACTCCTTTTTCTACGGTTCCCTAAGGTGTCAACAGCCGTAGACATAGTTTCAGCTTTTATTTTGAAGAATGAGTGTGAACGACCACCATGCGTAACGGATAGGTGGGGCTCTCAGAGTGAGTTGTGCGCAAAAAGAGAAGGCGGCCATTGTTACTCCCAGTCCTAGTAAAAGCCAACTGTCCCGGTTGATATATTATCGAATAGATATTTGGAAAAACACCCTGAGGATGGATTATAAAAAACGTTTGACATATTCTGTGGACATATGGATATAATTTTGAATTTTTCCTGCGTTTCGTGACCGCTCTTTCCGGTGATTCTTGGCATAACGCACCAAACTAACGGAGGTATTTGGATATAAAAATATCTTTATGGAACAAAAGAACATTTGTTGTCTAACTGGACTCTCGTAAGTGAAAACATCCAAAGATCATCAAAGGTAAACGATAATTTGATTGTTTTTCAGATTTTCGTGACCAAGTTACCTGATGCTAAGTGTACTTATTGTTTTGTCGAGCGATCGATAAACTTACACAAACGCTGTATTGCTTTCGCTGTAAAGCATAATTTCAAAATCTGAGACGACAGGTGGATTAACAAAAGCTAAGCTTGTGTTTTGCAATATTGCACTTGTGATTTCATGAATATGAATATTTCTAGTAATATATTTACCTGTGGCTATGCTACGCTATGCTATTCAGCGTTGCTGATGACAATTATCCCGGATCCGGGATGGTGGTTCAGAAAGGCTAACTTCACTTGATGATGCATTTCCCCAAACCACAGATAGTAGTTCACCTGACTCTTAATTAATGCTTGTGTTATTTGCTGAATAATTTTTCCTGGTAAATATTTAGCTATCCTTCTGATTATGCATGCTGTTAATAATGTTTTACATAGACTAGTTATTGAGACGACCATGATAAGCAGTTGTCTAGCTGCACTCCCAATGTTTTGGTTTCTGCCACTTCTTCAATTTGTACTCCTCCCATACTTAATTGTATCCCATGCTGTTTTGCCTTTTCTAGTTGAACAGACAACATAACTTTGGTTTTCTTGTGTTTTAAAACAAGTTTGTTTAGCAAACCACCCCTGATATTCTCCAAATCTCCTTGTAAAGCCTGCTTTACCTGTTAACCGATTGTCTGCTGCATACATTGTAGTATCATCTGCAAATATAGTAGCTTGATTTCAACTAAGCATAGGGAAGGTCGTTGCGATATATTAAATAAAGAAATGGCCCAAGGCAGCTTCCCTGCAGTATTCCACAGTTAACACATGAGGGGAAGAAAATAACCATTGATAAGTGGACTGTTTCCTGTCAGTTAGATATGACTGTATCCAATTCAATGCTACCCCTTTTAAAACATAATGCATTAATTTGTCAAAATTATTTCATGATCCACTAAATCAAATGCTGCCACTGAAATCTAAAAAATAGTACACCCACAAACGTGCCATATCCATAGCATTGAGCCACTGTCAGCATGTCAACCAAATGCATGGTAGTGAATGGTTTTTGGATAAGCATGCTGATTGGCCTGTAATCAGATCATTCTTTCCATGTACTCCCACATTTGTCTACTCACAACATACCCTCCAAATCTTACTGAGTGTAGGGAGTAGACTAATTGGTTGACTATGGCAGGAGTAATGGGTCTTTGCAGTCTTTCGGAATAGGACCACAGTTTCGCATGCTTCCATACATTTGCAAACATCCCCTTTCCAGTGACCAAATTAAAATGTATATCAGTGAACTGCAATCTGGGACAGCACAGCGAAGCAAAAATGCCCTAAGACCTAACCTGTAATTACCATCACGGTAATGACTTCAATAGTTAACACCTCCTCCACTGAACACCTTTGCAGACTAAAAGAGCAATCTTGTGCTCATAATATGACATCAATCCATTGGACAATAGCTGTTGTGGAAGAATGTATGTCTACATTGTTGCTCAGTAATTTAAATTTCGGTGTAAAAAAATCTCAAAATATTGCAATATCAACTGGTTTTTGTTATTATTCTTCCGGTCAACCTCCACACTAGATGGCATATGAGATAGATGTACCAAGAACCAACTTGTTCCATACCTTTTTAGGATCATTTTACAATCAATAAAAGCATTGTTGTAAAATAACTTTTTTCCTTCGATTCAATTTAACTGCATAATACGTAATGTCTATAAATCTGTTCATCAATTTCTAATTTTGACTTGGCTCTAAGACTTTTGCCATATTTCTTTGAGAAAAAGCCTCACCCAGTTCATCATCAATCCATGGAGATGACGGCACCAACTGACTCTTTCTTTAGGGGCATGATGGTCCATTACCTCAGTGAGCAAATCAATAAAACATCTGTAGCGTGATTTAAATCATCCTCTAGATAAATCAGCTCCCAGGGTAAAGCAGCCAAATCATTTAGAAATAGCTCATGATTAATGTAAAAAGTATTTGACCACAATCCTAGAGGTTTCTTTGAACCTTGGTGTTCATGTTATTCACAATATTATGGTCTGTCCAGCCCACTGGCATTGATCTGGCTATTAAGCATTGCAATGTATATTACGAAAATCAGATCATGCATGTGTCTGAACGATGACCCAACTTAATTGAAGATCTAGTAGTATCATTAACCATTTGTTTCAAACCACAGTCTTGCATATCTATCAATTTTGTTCTATTCAAAATATTGTGATCTTCCAATTTATATAAAATCACCCAAGGTAAATACATCTCTGTTGCTATCTGTGGCGCTGGTCAAACCCAGTACATAGCCATCCAGATAGGACACCTTAGAGCTAGGAGGTCTATACACACATCCTACCAATATGGGCCTGGTGAGCAGATGTACTTGAGCCCATATGCCTCTATTTCAACATTAAGGTCATCCTCCTCTTAAAAGTATATGATTCTGAATATACAGTGCTATACCCCACCATCCTATTCCTGTCCCTTCTCAGTAGACTATATCCTTGAATGTTATTTGCCCATCATTTACAGATGCATCTAAATGCATTTCGGTCAAAGCCAAAATATAATATTATTTATGTGACAAGTTAAAAAACCTCATGTATTTGTTAGGAAGCTACATACATTAACCTGAGCTATATGCAACCCTTTCGCTTATCAAGTGAGATCAATAGAGCATGTATTCGTTATAGTTGAAAGTCATGATACACTACAAACACAAATCAGATTTGACATCAAATTAAAATAGCCAGGGAGTTACTCTAGATCGGATACAATTGCCCGTTGATAGAAAGTTTATCCATCACCATGGAGACTCATTGATTCAGGCAACGTTTTCCTTCATGATGGATATAGTTTTTTCCCTTCATTGATCTCGGTGGGAATGATCATTCATTCCAAAATCAGTGTTCTAGTTCTCTCCCCATTCTTCGTCATTCCTTTTTGCTAAATTTTCAAAACATGCGAATAAATAGCCCGTGGCCTATTTCCAGAGGCCTTACCTATTCTATGGACTCTGGAGAAAGTGGCATTACGCACAACATCAGTGGGCAGTTTTAGTTGAGTTGACATAAAGTCTCGGACTGTGTCCTCACAGCCTCTGCTGTTGTCATTCTCCGGTTTCCCTGAGAATATTTAGATTGTTCCGCATTGATCGACACTGTACATCAAGCAAGGTTTCTTTAGGTTGTTTCTTCTCCCTTTGCACCACCACCTTACTATAAATAGAGTCTACAGTACCTTTCAGCGCCGTGTTCTCTTTCCTTAGATCATCAATCTGACGTTGGCTGAATTCTAGACAAGCACATAATGCATTGATGTCCTCTTGTAATATATCCAAGATATCAAGTTTGGCAAGCCTTTCATTGATGGATTTTAACAAGTCAACATCCATATCAGTAAACCTCTCCCCACTCGTCCACTTACTAGGTGATGGTTTGGTTCCATCGTTGATACCTATTGGCCAACCTGGTTTTGKTTTGTTTTGTTGATTTGGTTGGTTGTCCTTAACAATGCTTGAATCCTCCGAAACCAGCGACATGTTTCTTTGAGTTCGTAAGTATCTCTCGTCAATGAATCGTTCAAGCTCTTCAATGGATTCTGAATCATCCAGCGTGTTTACAGGCAGAGTTAAACACACAAACAAACTGTTCAGCCGCAACGGAAAGCCGCTGAAAACCTTGTCAGCTTGTTACTGTTTCAGTAATTTGGAAGTGGTTTGGCTTTTTGAAGTTCGACAAAGTTGCAGGGTTTACCCCCAAAAATAATTGACAGTGGAAAACAGCTTAGAGGCTTTCACGTCCTTTGCAGTTCCAAACTTGCAGTATTCAGCTAGCTCATACAGATTCCTCACAAAAGATTCCACTGTCTATCCCCCTTTCTGAATGCGCTGAATGCGCATTAAAACCTTTCAGTCATACCCATCCCGGATCCGGGATTTCTGTCATTAAAAACCCTGACTAGCATAGCGTAGCCTAGCGCCAGAGGGTAATCATAAAATATAATTTCATGAAATCACAAGTGCAATATTGCAAAACACAGCTTAGCCTTTTGTTAATCMATCTGTCGTCTCAGATTTTGAAATTATGCTTTCCAGCGAAAGCAATACTTGCATTTGTGTAAATGTATCGATCGCTCGACAAAACAATAAGAACAGCTAGCGCCAGGTAACTCGGTAACAAAAACCAATAAAAATTATGATCACAAAATTACGCTACCAGTAGAATGTTATTATATATATA
>NC_036847.1:2079766-2081349 GCF_002910315.2 Salvelinus sp. IW2-2015
TATATATATATATATATGGGGGATACAACCTTCATGGTCATTAGATCGTTTATTTTGGTACTGTCCATATGTAGCTCGTTTTTGGTCACAGATCCAGGAATGGCTGAAGAATTGCAACAGTTACCTGGAGCTAATGCTGCAGATAGCAATACTGGGTGATTTGAAAAGTCATAGTCAATCGATCAATAATATAATAATACTTTTGGTAAAAAAAATTATCTTTAATTTACCATCCTTAGAAACAATGAGAATGGAAATGATAGGGTTTGCGGGAAATAATAAAGGAAAATATATTTTTGAAAGATATATATATATATATATATATAGTCGGAGGTTTACATACACCTTAGCCAAATACATTTAAAAGCAGTTTTTCACAATTCCTGACATTTAGTCCTTGTAAAAATTCCCTGTCTTAGGTCAGTTAGGATCACCACTTTCTTCGAAGAATGTGAAATGTCAGAATAATAGTAGAGAGAATGATATATTTCAGCTTTTATTTCTTTCATCACGTTCTCAGTGGGTCAGACGTTTACATACACTAATTTAGTATTTGGTAGCATTGCCTTTAAATTGTTTAACWTGGGTCGAATGTTTTGGGTAGCCTTCCACAAGCTTCCCACAATAAATTGGGTGAATTTTGGCCCATTCCTCCTGACAGAGTGTCACGAGGGACTAGGTGTGTGAGGAAGAATCAGGCGCAGAGAGCAGAGAGTTCCACAGGGAAAAGTGCACTTTAATAAGGCACAAAAGCAAGCCCACAACACAGAGCGCGGAAATAAATGGACCACCCAAAACACAGGGTACCAGGTCTAGAAACCGAACACACCTAAAATAACGCACACACGTAACACAAGAATAATCCYGCACAAAACAAGGGCGGGTAAACGTACTATAAATAAGGAAGCCCATCAAGCACACAAATAGACACAGGTGCAACTAATAASACAAAACAAACAGACAATGAAAAAGGGATCGGTGGCGGCTAGTAGGCCGGTGACTACGACCGCCGAGCACTGCCCGAACAGGCAGGGGAGCCAACTTCGGCGGAAGTCGTGACACAAAGCCTGTGTAACTTAGTCAGGTTTGTAGGCCTCCTTGCTGGCACACGCTTTTTCAGTTCTCCCCACACATTTTCTGTAGGTTTGAGGTCAGGGCTTTGTGATGGCCACTCCAATACCTTGACTTTGTTGTGCTTAAGCCATTTTGCCACAACTTTGGAAGTATGCTTGGKGTCATTGTCCATTTGGAAGCCATTTGCAACCAAGCTTCAACTTCCTGACTGATGTCTTGAGATGTTTCTTCAATATATCCACATAATTTATCTTGGATCCACAGTAAAACGAGCATGGGGACAAAGATCGTACTTTTTGGAGAAATGTCCTATGGTCTGATGAAACAAAAATAGAACAGTTTGGCTATAATGAATCGTTATATTTGGGAGGAAAAGGGGGGTGCTTGCAAGCCAAAGAACCCATCCCAACCGTGAGGCACGGGGGTGGCAACATCATGTTGTGGGGGTGCTTTGCTGCAGGAGGGACTGGTGACATTCACAAAAAAGATGGCATCATGAGGCAGGATCA
>NC_036847.1:2086786-2095558 GCF_002910315.2 Salvelinus sp. IW2-2015
TGCTTGGAGTCATTAAAACTATTTTTTCAACCACTCCACACATTTCTTGTTAACAAACTATAGTTTTGGCAAGTCGGTTGTTAGTGGAATTAAATAATTCCTCTAATATACTCATTAATTAATTCAATCTGTCTATTTATAAGAATTTGTAAGATACTTATAACATAAAATAGACAGGATACAGTCTTATTAAAATTAGATAATAGTGTTTATTCTCGGAGCACGCTACCATTTATCATAAACAACAGGTTTATATACAAGATATGACGTCATAGGTTACAGAATAAGTCTCATTGTCCTGACAAATAGAAAACAAGGTTCAAAAGTTCATTCCAACTTCACAGCGCACACACATGACACACAATATAATCAATTATCCTGAAGGCTCACTATAATTTATTACCACTTTAGCAGACAACTCAAGATAATGGAAGACCTAAAAATTACCCACAGCCTTATCTAAACATCTCAGGGCTAAGTTGGGTCAGTTCAGCCATAGTTTAATGACCCTTTCTGCTTATTTTATAACCCACAACACAAATCCTTTTCACCAGGCGTTCAATTAGTTATAGTTTTATCTAAAGCTAGAATTTGTTTTAACTATTTATTAACAAAATTCCTAACATCGGTTAAGACATCTACTTTGTGCATGACACAAGTAATTTTTCCAACAATTGTTTACAGACAGAAATTGTTTACAAGACAGTTTCACTTATAATTCACTGTATCACAATTCCAGAGGGTCAGAAGTTTACATACACTAAGTTGACTGTGCCTTAAACAACTTGGAAAATTTCAGAAAATTATGTCATGGCTTTAGAAGCTTCTGATAGGCTAAATCATTTGAGTCAATTGGAGGTGTACCCATGGATGTATTTCAAGGCCTACCTTCAAACTCAATGCCCTTTGCTTGACATCATGGGAAAATCAAAAGAAATCAGCCAAGAACTCAGAAAAAAAATTGGAGACCTGCAAGTGTATGTAAACTTTCGACTTCAACTGTATGTCTCAGTGCAGGAGCAATATCATGCCTAGCTCCATCCACTGGGGCGTGGCTTATTGAGCGCATGGTGCAATAGTGCAATAATGCAATAGTGCAATAATGCCCTCATAACGATCTAGTCACAAGTTATCTCACCACAGCGACCCTCTACTTCAACATGAMAGGATTTCATCGTGTAGCATGATACGGAAACATGATGGGGAAACATTAATCAAATAATGCACATCTGAGACAGCCAATCATTCCAAACAAGCTCTCTGGACCCCTTAAGAAACAACATGATCTACCTCAAGGGGTTTTGTCTTGCCCAGTGCAGTCAGAAACGTGATTTGCCTTGTATATATTGTGAAATTGTGAAAATGATGATAATGCCCTTTTAGTGTAAGAGATGTTGGAAAAGACAGGCAGAGATTTGTGCCGTTTTTGGTGGACTGAAGTTTTGGCCTGCCTGGTTACATCACCATGCGGTAAATTTGTTAATAGGTCGATAAGAAAGAGAGTTCCAAACCTCACTGCCTTTTACAGCTAGTTTCAGTGTTCCCCTTACCATTCAGAACTAGGTCTAGAAAATAGAGGTTAAGACAACGTAATAATTCCAAAATTCTTGCTTGAGAAATTGCTCTTTGCTAAGAAGCTATTTTTGTTTCTTTTTGACCATTTTAATTGGAAACAATCACACTAAAGTACTTAATTGTTTCCCAGAAATGACTTTATATTGACATATAAATGGCTGCAATGGACCTTTAAGCAAATTAAATACATTTAAGGCCAAGGTAATCCAATGAAAAGTTTTTATTTCACATGTTAAGCTGTGTTCGAATAACCATGCTAACATACTGTATACTACGTACTTAATGAGTATATACTACATATTACATACTATTAGTTCATTTTAGTATACAGTAAATGAACAGTATCCTTTCAATTGACCGTACTAGCTCTTCGCCTGTCTACGAAAACCGTTGATGAGGTTGCTATGCAACCTCTTGCTAGCTAGTTAGCATAACAAATTACTAGTTAGACATTTTACAACTTTGGGTGTGTTCTTAAATTCAATCTGGAGTGCCAGAGTGGGCTCGCAAATTCAGAACGTTTTGGTCTCGGACTGGACACTCGGGCCAAGGAGTAGGGTTGGGTTGATTTGAGCGTTCTGACCTTAAAACGGCAGTCAAGCACCCAAGCTAACAATGGCTAGCTTGCTAGCTACTTCCAGACACAAATGAGATCACTCTGACCATTTTACTCACCCTAGCTGAGCTGGTTAGGCAGTTTTCATTATCCAGAGCATTGGTGACTGTAACTGTGCTGCTGGCAACAATTGAATGACGCTTTTTTGCAACATTTACTGACACCGGCCATATTCAACKGGTATAGAACGCTCGTAAATTCATTATTCTGCGCTCTGGTACACTGAGACGAGAGTGCTCTGAAATCGGAGTAGATAGCCAGAGCAAATTTACAAATGCAACCAAATGTTGATTGAGAACGCACAACAACAATACCATTTAGCTAAGCTAAGAATGACGGGCCCTGAAGATGTATTGAGTAAAGACAGGCATGTGGTAACATTATTTAAGGTGCTATGACCATTGAAGTCAATGGAGGAGAGGAGATGTCTGCTAAGGAAGTGGAAGATGATAGAATTATAGTGAGCCTTACGAGAGAGTAAGTTGATTAATGATTGTGAGAGTCGAGGGTTAGGCGCTGTGAAGATTGGAATGGAACTTTTGAAACACTGTTTTTATGGATTTGTGGAAGAGGAGGGAGAGAAACAATGAGAATATGGATATCTGTAACCTATGAGCGAGTCATATTCTTGTAACATATAGGAGACAGACCAGCAGAGAGAGAGAGACTGAGATGGTAGATTAGTGAGAGGAGAGAGTAGAAGTGAGAGAGCAAGATAGGAGATGCAAGCGGAAGAGAGATAAACACTAAGGAGAGAGAAGTATCTAATTTTAATGAAAGATGTATCCGTATGACGTATATTTATGTGTAGAATGAAGTATAGGCGAGAGAGGAGATGATCAACGAAATTCTTAAGATGAAAAATTAGAAAAAAGAAACGAAGAGAGAAGTTGAGAGATTTAGAGTTAATAGAGGACGAGAGGATAATAGCAAGCTATGTCTGTTTGGACTTGATTCCCCAAAGGTTAGAATGAAGCGCGAGTGAATTATTTCTAAGTATCCTACATCAAAGCAGTTGATGACTATGACAAAGACATATATGATGGATCTTTAGTTGATCTCTTAATCAAGAAATTGTGGAGTAGTAGGTTGACATAATGGTAGAGCTTCTACACAATTGTACCTTCCAGGAGTCAAATTGTGATCTGTAAAGCATTTCGACGGTTGTCAACAACTGTTATGTGCTCCTATGGCAGCCGAGCAAGTATGCTAGTGTCCTAGGCTCTCTAGTACACGACATGGCGCAGCTTGGCTTAATTAGCGCAGAGCTAGGGTTGCAATAATGCTAGTGTTAAGGTGCATATACATGGCCCTCATCAACGACTCTGGAGTCACAGTGTGCAACAGTTATCATGGGTGTATCACAAACCACAGCGACCCTCTACTTCAACATGACAGGATTTCATCGTGTAGCATGATACGGAAACATGATGGGGAAACATTAATCAAATAATGCACATCTGAGACAGCAGCAATCATCTCTCCAAAAGCTCTCTGGACCCCTTAAGAAACAACATGATCTACCTCAAGGGTTTTGTTGCTTGCCCAGTGCCAGTCAAACGTGATTTGCCTTGTATATAGTTGTGAAATGTGAAAATGATGATAATGCCCTTTATGGTGAAAGAGATGTTGGAAAAGACAGGCAGAGATTTGTTGCCGTTTTTGGTGGACTGAAGTTTTGGCCTGCCTGGTTACATCACCATGCGGTAAATTTGTTATAGGTCGATAAGAAAGAGAGTTCCAAACCTCACTGCCTTTTACAGCTAGTTTCAGTGTTCCCCTTACCATTCAGAACTAGGTCTAGAAAATAGAGGTTAAGACAACGTAATAATTCCAAAATTCTTGCTTGAGAGAATTGCTCTTTGCTAAGAAGCTATTTTTGTTTTTTTTGACCATTTAAGATTGAACAATCACACTAAGTACTTATTGTTTCCCAGAAATGACTTTATATTGACATATAAATGGCTGCAATGGACCTTTAAGCAAATTAAATACATTAAGGCCAAGGTAATCCAATGAAAAGTTTTTATTTTCACATGTTAAGCTGTGTTCGAATAAACCATGCTTAACATATCTGTAGGACTAACGCTGATCTGTAAGACTGATGTATTATAGTACTCGGGTTTGTGTGTTCGATACTGCAGAAATCAGCAGATTGGACAAATGTATTCAATAGTTCTAGCAGGTACAGCCACACAATAGATGTAGTGGTTGGGGTGTGATCATGTGGTTTAGATAGCATGGGGCGAATTGGACAGGATAAATAGAACGACGATAGAACGTACCTTGAAATTTGACCGGTAGGCTGGACTAGCGCTGGTTTGACTTCGCGGCTAGACACTCATCTAATGAAAGTCCGTTGAGTAGTATGGATATTGGCCCTATGTGCTACCAACATCCATGTATGCATGAGCAGAGGAACCTAGTTACTGTGATTTAACAAAAGTTATCTAGCTTAGACATTGTTTAACAACTTTGGTGTGTTCGTATTCAATCGGGGAGGAGTGCCAGAAAGGATGGGGGCATCGCAAAGTCTTAGACCCGAGTTTTTAGGTCTACTGGAATAGTGACTCTCTCACACGTCAGCCTGACGGGATCGATAGGGTTGTCAGGTTTGATATTTTGAGCGTTGTGCTTGAACCTTAAACATCGAGCTCGAGTCTAACGCAAGGGCTACACAGTGTCGCTAAAGTGGATCAATGAGATATTGAAAGTAGGCTTTGCTAGCTACTTCCAAGTACCACTATGATATGATGAATCCATCTGACCTATCTTTAGCGCTTCACCTCAGCGGGCTATTAGCGGAGGTAATTGCTGAGGCTGGTTTAGGCTAAACAAGAACAGAGTTTTTCCACTTATCCAACAGAGCAATCCATGAAGAGGATGAGGCGAGTAACGTGGACTGCGCTGCCTGGCACTTAGATTTTGAATATCTGACGCTTTTTTGCAACATTTACTGAACACACCAATCTCCCTCACATCACTGAGGCCATATTCAAACGGGTATATGAAGTCGTAAATTCATTATTCTGCCGCTCTGGGTTACACTGCACCGCCCACGAGAGTAGCTTGAAATCGGAGTAGATACGCACAGAGAAATTTCTTCTAACAAATGGATCAGGCTAATTAATGTTGATTGTTAAGCAACCTGGCCGAACAACAAACAAATAAAATTACAACCTCTCTACTTTTTTAGCGGTGTAAGCTAAGAATGACGGGCTACTAATCAAGTCTATACTCTCACACACCTCATTGAATCGGCTAGTCCTTCTCTAGATCACCTTCAGTTAATGGTCATATTTATATACTCGCTCACATCAAGTTTGATCGTATTCTATGTCCTAGCTCATAGCCTTAATCCACTACCACCGGTACATCCAATACTGCTCAGTAATGATATGCTATGTGGTTCTTAAGGACAGCGATAACATACAAATTGTTCAGACCAATCACATTACACTCTTCCGTCACTGTCCCGAAAAGTAATCTCGGGTCTCCCTTAAACTTTTCACATTTGTTCACAGTAATTACTTCCATCTGCTTCATTCAATAATATCGCTACATCTCGTCACTTTTCTTTTAACCTTCACTTTTGGTAATACTTCACTATTAGTTAAAGCACTCGCTCTGCCAATGAATTTTGCAACTACGCTTAAGCAATGAACTTTGCTCCCTCTTTGTTACTTCGGTTGCATATTTCGCCGACCATTTCTTCAAATCTGTAAACAGTGCTTGAAGCACGTCCCATGTTTCCTGAAGATTGCATTATAAGGCCCCTAAAGAGTACGGATAGTGTGCCTCTGGGTGTTTACATCATATTTTGAGGCGAATTTAGTACGACCATTCCGCGGGAACTTTTGGGTCATTTCCTCCCTCCTCTCTCTCCTCGCCTCTCCTCTTTATTCACTCAACACCCCTCTTCCAGGTCAGGTTCTCTCAGCAACTTCATGCAGCTAAACATACTTATAGAGCTCAACTTTGACAAAAATCAGATCACTGCTTGGCCTACACACACAGACGCACGCATTAGCACGTGCTCACACACACACAGGATCATAACGTCTAACTCACTACCATATCTAGGAGTAGCTCGAATGATATGTCAATTCATATAATCAACTCATTTCACGTCACGAATAGTAGGTTAGTGCGTGTAGTATGAGTATTTGAACACAGCTCTACAGTACGTCAGCGGTATATCATTTAGTTCTTCGATCCAACTTAAACCAACGTAGGCATAAATTATGGGAATAACAGCTCAAGCAGGCTCTCACCATTGGTGGGTGTGATGACATTATGCGACGTCCTTAAACAAGCGTATGAGCATCTAGTTCCAAATTGTAAAATACTTTTTGGTTTTGTGTGCAAACACTAAGGGTACCTTCCAGCGCTTTGTGGCACACAAATGTCGGAAAATGTCAGGAAATAGGACTATTGTGAGTATAGGTGATTCTGTTGGAACTTGACTATAATATTGTTTTTACGATGCTAAGAATCATAATCGCTTATATTCACAACAGACATTGATTATTCACAATTTCATGAAAACAAATCTTATAGAGAAGAAGCTCTTTTCCTGACAATTTCATAGGTGACAATGGCAATAGGCAGGCAGCAACGATGATCCAGAGAGGCCCGACATATCTTCTCCTCAACAAAATCAAGACGTGGAAGCTCGGGCGTAGGAGGGCTTAGTGAATCATACGGAGCGTTGAGGTCAGATCACGAAGGGAGTTTCCAAGTGAGGAAGAAGGCAGCGGGGCTCCTTGAAAGTGAAAGGGAGAGGAGGAGTACAAACTACTTTCAGAGTTTCGGCTCTTAACAGATAAACCCAAACGAGTTTCTTAGTTTGTCTTCTGTCATCTACATTATACTGATCTCATTTGTCTTGTCCACCCATAATATATTAATTGTGAGGAAAGACACGAGCATTTGATCTCTTTATTTTTAGTCTTGTAAAGTAATTTTGTTTATGAAATGGAAGTTGTGATTATATACAGTTATCCATACTATTAGTCTGTTGTTGAATATACAGCGGGTGCGATTGGCAAAAGTTATTATTTGATCTTAGCATCGTAAAACAATATTAGAGTCAAGTTTCTAACAGATATCACTCCAATATCACAATAGTCCTCTATTTTCCTGACATTTTCCTCCCGCACATTTGTGTGCTGCCAATTTGCGTTTTAAGTCGTCCTTAGTTGTATGGTTATCCGTTGCTTCAGTTATAGATACCTTGGACAACACAAACCATATATAAGAATTAAATTAATTCAAATTGAGATTACTAGAGTATTGTTCTATTCCATACGCTTAGTTTTTATAGGACGATCGCTAATAATTGTGCATGTATCAACAAAGAAGGATGTCAAAAACCCGACCAATTGGTGAAGACTGTTGAGCTGTTATTTTCCCATAATTTATGCCTACGTTGGTTTTTAAGTTTGGATTGTCGAAGAACTAAATATATACGCTGACTGTAACATCATGCTCAGTGCAAGCAATATCTCAAGTGTATTGATGGTGGGTAACATGGGAAAAAAATTAACATCCTCATACTAAAAATTTAAAAAAAAACTTGAACTGAAAGGTGGTGCAGCGCATGATGGTACTTACACAACCCTCATTTGAATATGAAGCCCCTTAGTATGGACTAATTCGTTCTGGGTGCACCAATTACTGTCAGATAGTCCACATAATTAGTTAAATAAATGTTTTCACCTTGTTTAATCTAGTGTCACTAGATTTGTTACAGATGAATCTCCAGGTAATAGTATATGAATCATGACCGTGTATGTTATTTGAAAAAGTGCTGATCTCCAGGGATGTCATGGCTACACACACTACCAGCTTAATGCAAGGGGGGAAACACACAAGTACTAAAGGTTCAGGCTAATGCCTCATGAAAGACCAATGAGAGTCTCTCCCCACAACAGGGTTTGCAGTAAGACTTGTTAGGAGAATTTCGCCAAAAAGTACATATGAATGTAAAAGGGACTTCAAGAGGGACACGGATGGGTTTATAAAAAAATATTCCCGTATCAACGCTTTATCGGTAACAATTTACGGCGCACCCCGGGAACACCATTAAATCCATTATTTACATAAATTATCGTTACTGAATATAAATTGCAGGGAATTCTCAGCACTAACCCAGAAATGGCGTGGCTCACATTGTTTCCGTGAGAATTTGAAGAAATATGGCGTGGGAAAAACACTGTGGCCCAAACCGACAGGGCGGGCACGCCACGCAATACAGAACATGCAAGCCGAAGAGGCAAGGGAGGGCATTTCGGGAATAGTCACATTGCATGCTTTTAACAATTATGACAAATGGTAAGAAATGAGGGATCTTGCAGACAGAACAAATCTTGAGCAATATAAAAGCTAATTCACTTTTACAAATAAGTTACTTTACACGTTATGTTGGCTGACAATTTGTTAGTTATGCTGTCTTAAGAACCACATAGCATTCATTTCAGCAGTATGTACCGGTGTGTTGTGCCTACTTATACATCAAACTTGATAGTAATATTAAACTTACAGGCTTCTAACTACCAATGTTTATTGACTTGATTATC
>NC_036847.1:2095583-2098327 GCF_002910315.2 Salvelinus sp. IW2-2015
TGCTTTAACTAATTATGACAAATGTTAAGAAAATCTTGAGCAATATAATAAAGTAATTACTTTACAAATAAGTTACTTTACACGTTATGTTGGCTGACAATTTGTAGTTATGCTGTCCTTAAGAACCACATAGCAATCATTACAGCAGTATGTACCGGTGTGTTGGCTACTATCAATACATAAAGCAATGAATTTGCATCCGCTCTTGTACTTCGGTTGCATATTTTCCCGCCATTTTCTTCAAATCTGAAAACAATGTGAAGCCACGCCCATTTCCTGAAGAATTGCATTATAGGCCCTAAAGTACGGAAATAGTGTCCTCTGSGTGTTTACATCATATTTTGGCGAATTTAGTACGACCTCCGGGAACTTTTGGCATACTAACTATATCCATACTAGGACTAATAAGCMTTCTATACACTCAATTCACGTCACGAATAGTACGGTTAGTGCGTGTAGTATGAGTATTTGAACACAGCTCTACAGTACGTCAGCAGTATATCATTTAGTTGGTCAATCCAACTTAAACCAACGTAGGCATAAATTATGGGAATAACAGCTCAAGCAGGCTCTCACCACGGGTGGGTGTGATGACATTATGCAACGTCCTTAAACAAGCGTATGAGCATCTAGTTCCAAATTGTAAAATACTTTTTKGTTTTGTGTGCAAACACTAAGGGTACCTTCCAGCGCTTTGTGGCACACAAATGTCGGGAAAATGTCAGGAAAATAGGACTATTGTGAGTATAGGTGATTCTGTTGGAACTTGACTCTAAATATTGTTTTTACGATGCTAAGAATCATAATCGCTTATATTCACAACAGACATTGATTATTCACAATTTCATGAAACAAATCTTATRGAGAAGAAGCTCTTTTCCTGACAATTTCATAGGTGACAATGGCATAGGAGAAGATCTGAGGGCCCGCATCAATCCACACGCATGCATCCAAACCCAGATTCTGACACAACACTAGGAACACAACATGAAGACAAACATGCATGCACAGTCAAATTTTAACCCCTGGGTTTTACAGAAAAACAATGGAGCTGAGCAGTCACTCCGCCATGGCTCTGTGGTACTTCACAACTATGTTATCTTTCCTGAAGCACATGCAGATTTGGAACCAGGCTAGGTCTGTAAGAGGTTTTTCTGAGAAAGCGACTTCCTGCTGTACTGTGGCAATGTCTGTGTTTGAGCCTCCTAACAGTAATAATAACATATAAAAAAGGAACACATTTTCCTTTTTCATAATTTTTATCAAATAACAATGGAATTATCATCCAATATTGGATAAAAGGCCAGTATCGGCCTATAATGTTGGTGAAACTATAAATTGGTTGGGCTCTAGTTTGCACATCATTGTGTTAATGAACAACAATTACTTAGATAACAGAGATGTGGGATAATGTATAGAGCTGCTTGAACCCATTGAGATGTTATTTCGATTGGCATGGATACTGGCTCAGTAATAAGGTGCACACGTCMGTATAGCTACAATATAGTTGCAAAAACAAAGCCTTGAGGTCRAAGGAATTGTCCATAGAGGTCCAAGACAGGATTGTGTCGAGGCACAGATCTGGGGAAGGGTACCTAAACATTTCTGCAGCATTKAAGGTTCCCAAGAACACAGTGGCCTCCATCAAGTTTGGAACCACAAAGACTCTTCCTAGAGCTGGCCGCCCGGCCAAACTGAGCAATCGAGGGAGAAGGGCCAAGGGCCTTGGAACCCAATGGTCACTCTGACAGAGCTCCAGAGTTCCTCTGTGGCTGATTCTTACCCATGCTAGATTACGGAGACATAATTTATAGATCAGCAGGTAAGGGTGCTCTCGAGTGGCTACATGTTCTTTACCATTCGGCCATCAGATTTTCCACCATTGCATCGTATAGGACATGTCACTGCACCTCTATACTCCTCTGTAAACTGGTCATCTCTGTATACCCGTCCAAGACCCACTGGTTGATGCATATTTGTAAAACCCCTTAGGCTTTACTCCCCCTATCTGAGATACCTACTGCAGCCCTCATACTCCACATACAACACCCGTTCTGCCAGTCACATTCTGCAAAAGGTCCCAAAGCACACACATCCTGGGTCGCTCCTCTTTTCAGTTCGCTGCAGCTAGCAACTGGAACGAGCTGCAACAAACAAACTTGATAGTTTATTTCAATCTCTTCACTCAAAGACTCAATCATGGACACTCTTACTGACAGTTGTGGCTGCTTTACGTGATGTATCTTGTCTCTACCTTCTTGCCCTTTGTGCTGTTGTCTGTGCAAATAATGTTTGTACATGTTTGTGTGCTGCTACCATGTTGTGTTGCTACCATGTTGTTGTCATGTTGTGTTGCTACCATGCTATGTTGTTGTCTTAGATCTCTCTTTTGTAGTGTTGTCTGGTCTCTCTTGTCATGATGTGTGTTTTGTCCTATATTTATATTATTATTATTTATTTATTTTATCCCAGCCTCCATCCCCGCAGGAGGCCTTTTGCCTTATGGTAAGCCGTCACTGTAAATAAGAATTTGTTCTTAAATGATACATAGTTAAATAAAGGTTCAATAAAATAAATATAAAAAAATAAAACAAGCTTGACACTCCTGTATTTAGGGAGTTTCTCCCATTCTTCTTTGCAGATACTCTGAAGCTCTGTCAGATTGGATGGAGTTGCTGCACAGCTATTTTCAGGATCGGGTTTTTAGATCGGGTTCAAGTTTGGGCTTTGGCTCAAGGACATTC
>NC_036847.1:2098352-2126643 GCF_002910315.2 Salvelinus sp. IW2-2015
ACATACAACACCCGTTCTGCCAGTCACATTCTGCAAAGGTCCCCAAAGCACACACATCCTTGGGTCGCTCCTCTTTTCAGTTCGCTGCAGCTAGCGACTGGAACGAGCTGCAACAAACACTCAAACTGACAGTTTTATCTCAATCTCTTCACTCAAAGACTCAATCATGGACACTCTTACTGACAATGGTAGCTGCTTTACGTGATGTATCGTTGTCTCTACCTTCTTGCCCTTTGTGCTGTTGTCTGTGCCAAATAATGTTTGTACCATGTTTGTGGCTGCTACCATGTTGTGTTGCTACCATGTTGTTGTCATGTTGTGTTGCTACCATGCTATGTTGTTGTCTTAGATCTCTCTTTTGTAGTGTTGCTGGTCTCTTGGTCTGGCTCTCTTGTCTGATGTGTGTTTTGTCCTATATTTATATTATTATTATTTATTTATTTTATCCCAGCCTCCATCCCCGCAGGAGGCCTTTTGCCGTATGGTAAGCCGTCACTGTAAATAAGAATTTGTTCTTACTTACATAGTTAAATAAAGGTTCAATAAAATAAATATAAAAAAATAAAAACAAGCTTGGCACTCCTGTATTTAGGGAGTTTCTCCCATCTTCTTTGCAGATACTCTGAAGCTCTGTCAGATTGGATGGAAATGTTGCTGCACAGCTATTTTCAGGATCGGGTTTTTAGATCGGGTTCAAGTTTGGGCTCTGGCTCAAGGACATTCAGAGACTTGTCACGAAGCCATTCCTGCGTTGTCTTGGCTGTGTGCTTAGGGTCGTTGTCCTGTTGGAAGGTGAGCTTTCGCCCCAGTCTGAGTGCCTGACTCTCTTTGAGCAGGTTTTCATCAAGGATCTCTCTGTACTTTGCTCTGTTCATCTTTCCCTCGATCCTGACTGGTCTCCCAGTCCCTTCCACTGAAAAACATCCCACAGCATGATGCTGGCCAGGTTAGTTTGGCAGCTGGGGTGAAAGAGGAGCGATTACGATAGAGGAAAACAAGTCTAGATTTAACTTCAGCCTGCAGCTTTGATATTTTCTGAGAGAAGGACCATGTACCGTCTAGCCATACTCCCAAGTACTTGTATGAGGTGACTACCTCAAGCTCTGAACCCTCAGAGGTAGTAATCATTCTTTGACAGAGGGGATCAAGCTGATTCTATACCATTTTACAGAGGCCAGTTTATGGAGGAAGGCTGGCTCATTAAAGTTTTTTAGCAAGAGTTTATGACAAATTACGACGGGTCGTTTCACTGAGCAGCCATTACGAACACAGACTGTAAATTAGTGATCCCTCAGGTCACTACAGAAAACACCTATCAGGATTATTGGTGAGGATAACATTGAGGCGAGTAGCCTTTTCTGGGTGTTTGGAGTCATACCTTGGGCGATTGGTAATAATCGAGAAAGATTTAGGGAGTCCCATTGCTTTARGACTTGCTCAGGTAGTTTAAGCATGTCCCAGTTTAGGTCACCTAGCAGGACAAAGAGAGAGCTTAGGGCAGGTAGTGTACAGGTCGGTGCTGATTGAGGACGAAAGCACCCAGCAAAAGTCAACGAAGAGCTATTTGAAAGTTTAATGCTTAAAACAAGCAAATCAAATTCTTTGGGGATAGACTTGGTTGAGACAACCGAGCACTGAAGGTGATCCTTGGTAAAGATTGCCACTCCCCCACCTTTGGAAGATCTGTCTTGCCGAAAAAGGTTATAACCAGAAAGGTTAACATCAGTATTCAATACACTCTTCCTTAACCGCGTCTCARTAATGACCAGCACATATGGATTGGAGCTGTGAACACACACTTTCAATTGATCCATTTGAGGTAATAATCTTCTAGTGTTAACATGCAGAAAACCCAGGCTTTTACGAGAGCAGAAATCAGTAAAGCAGATATCAGAGCATAAGTCAGAATTGTGGATAGCAACAGTAGATGGACCAGGGTGTACATGCACATTTCCAGATATCATCAACAGTAATACAATCCAGGCACGGCATAGGACAGGGAGAGCTCTGCAGTGCTGATTTATGACATCTGAATGTGCACTAGATGGTAACAAGATCATATTGTACAGCAATTTCATCAGGTGACATGAATACAAAGCCGGCGAGAGGTGGTTAGAAAAAGATGGGAGGCCAAAAGCCTGTGTAACCAATAGAGAGTCAGAGTCCCGAGTGTGGGAACAAACATAGTCTGTCCCACGGTTGGGTAAAGAAAGTTTGTAGTTAACAAAGCATGCAGGAGTCATGAGCCAAATAGAAAAATACACAAGAAAAAAATAATATACACAAACGTTCAAAAGTTTGGGTTCACTTAGAAATTTTCTTGTTTTTGAAAGAAAAGCACATTTTTTGTCCATTAAAATAACATCAAATTGATCAGAAATACAGTGTAGACATTGTTCATGTTGTAAATGACTATTGCAGCTGGAAACGGCAGATTTTTTATGGGAATATCTATCTAGGCGTACAGAGGCCCATTATCAGCAACCATCACTCCTGTTTCCAATGCCACGTTGTGTTAGCTAATACAAGTTTATCATTTAAATGGCTAATTGATCATTAGAAAACCCTTTTGCAATTATGTTAGCACAGCTGAAAACTGTTGTCCGTATTAAAGAAGCAATAAAACTGAACTTTCATCTGAAACTCGTCAGTCTATTCTTGTTCTGAGAAATGAAGGCTATTCCATGCCAAGAAACTGAAGATCTCGTAAAACGCTGTGTACTACTCCCTTCACAGAACAGCGCAAACTGGCTCTAACCAGAATATAAAGAGGAGTGGGAGGCCCCGGTGCACAACTGAGCAAGAGTTGTGCATTAGAGTGTCTAGTTTGAGAAACAGACTCTTCCCAAGTCCTCAACTGGCAGCTTCATTAAATAGTACCCGCAAAACACCAGTCTCAACGTCAACAGTGAGGATGCGACTCCGGGATGCTGGCCTTCTAGGCAGAGTTAATCTGTCYAGTGTCTGTGTTCTTTTGCCCATCTTAATCTTTTCTTTTTATTGGCCAGTCTGAGATATGGCTTTTTCTTTGCAACTCTGAAAAAAAGAAGAGTGGAAACAAAAGAAGTAGGTCAAGGCATGCAATCTATTATTGGGTTTTATAACTGTCTTATTAAACCATTTTTATAACTTGAGATGCCCCTTGTTCCTTGTTTTGTGCTGTGCAGTGAGTGCTCAATAAAACAATTGTATGGAAAATTAAATACAAGCTTCTCTCTCTCTCTCTCTCTCTCTCTGGCCCTTGTTTGCTTTGTGCGCGTTTAATATCAGTTTGAGGGGAAAATCACCAGCTTCTCAGTGCAACAGGAGAGCTTATTCAGGTACCTGCTAATTTGCATTGCTCGGAGCTCTCATCCCTCTCGATCAAGTCTCAAAGCAAGGGACGCATGCGCATGCTGACTCACAAACGCAGCCAAGAATGGGATGGAAAGGGCAAAGGACTTGATGGACTGCTGTGGTGTTTTCATCACAGGCTAATAGTAACCAGTGAAACATTACATTAGCTAGAACCCACATAGCCTACACAAACAATAATTCCTAAAACATAGGCAAGGACAAGTACCATCACATCTGTCTTCAGCATAGCACAACCTAAGAATGTTAAAGTAGCCTGGCTAGCGTGTTTGTTCAGCTCAGTGCATGTAGTAAGCTATCCAGTGCCGACAGACAACAAACCATACCCAAACAGATGGCAAGGCTATGTGTTGGCATGGCAGAGCTTTGTGGGACACACTTTTCAGGAAGTGATGGTGCAGTCACTGGGGGTAAAACAGTCACACCAAATGCTATGCATTCTACATTTCTATATGTGAACCACAGAARGTAGATGTCAAAGTGATAGTTTACTCCAAAACCCCATGCCATCTGTTGTGAAGGTATATGCCTCAGTCCCAAATTAATGGAAAAGAAAGGCACACTATAATTTTTACTGTGCCTATACCATGCATTTCCAGTTGAGACATACCTGGATCTTCACAACAATACTACCCAGCCTTAAACCACTTTTGCAATCATCTGACAAACTTTGGTTTTGGAGTGAACTATCACTTTGTCACGGCTGTTGAAAGGAGAGGACCAAGGTGCAGCGTGGTGAGCGTACATTTTCTTTATTTTAATCAAAATGACGCTGAGCAAAACAATAACCACTACAAAAACAAACCGTGAAGCTAAAGGCTAAGTGCCCTAAACAAACTCAACTTCCCACAAAAACAGGTGGAAAAAAGGGATACCTAAGTATGGTTCTCAATCAGAGACAACRATAGACAGCTGCCTCTGATTGAGAACCACACCCGGCCAAACATAAAGAAATAGAAAACATAGAAATAAAGAAACTAGAATGCCCACCCTAGTCACACCCGGGCCTAACCAAATAGGGAATAAAAGCCTCTCTATGGCGAGGGCGTGACACACTTACCATTTGTGTAGCTATGTGGTTTGTGACATAATGTATATATTCCATGCAGAGTTATGTTTGGGGGTACAGTGCTACCTTCATGCGTGGTGTACCAAATGAGACATTGTAGGGCCTACACTATGCAAATTCATTTCTGCAAACAAAGAATGTCATGACATGTCGTGACAATGTGGCCTTGGAAASTATTCCATGGTTGCAAAGAGTTTTTTCTTTACATATGGCCAATATCACGGGAAATTATGTGATTTCGGGCCCTCTATAACAATGACTCATTTCTTGTGTAACATTGAGCAGCCGGTTCAAGGCTACATGTCATTTCTTCATCTTCAGAATTGAATCAAAAGAGCCTTTCTTTATTGTTTCTGTAGATGGGCAGCAGCCATGGTGGCCTCTTCTGGGTACCTTGGCACAGCCTTTTAGCCAGCATGCAACAGCCTCTTGCAAAGCAAATACTGTTGTCAGGCTGGTCCGACCAGTCCCCTGACTTACAGCGCCCGTTTCCCATAAGAGAACAATACACTCTGTCTGCAGGACCCGTTGTTTTCTCTCAGCGAAAGGGAAATGGCTGAGAAAGAGGATCTGCAGTGTTTTGTACCGGTGTTTGTGACTGTGACTGTGACTGTGACTGCAACTGAACTTGCATCTAAAGTAGCTGCAGAACATGAAATAGGAACAAACACAAACAAAATGGTGGGAACAGTTCTAAAGCTGTATTTGGAATCTGGATCACCTGACGAGATTGCTTTGTGAAATCATATGTGTTGTTTCATGTCAGCCTTATACTGTAGCTGTGTAATAGCCTACCCTGTTCAAGTCCACTATTTACTTAACTGCAAAGGGTGTCATTATGAATAAGCTTCATGCTGTAGGTTCTCTAACAAGGTGCTTATATGACAGGTTCTTGAATCTGGGTGTTGCATGTAGTGTGAATTCAGTAACGACAGACAGCAGGCTTTAAATACATTTTCCATTCCATGAGTTCTTCAATTCCATGACTTCTTAGCTGCATTTTATTTCAAATGAAGGACACAAGACAAAGAAACAAACTAAAAGCAGAGGGGGGAAAGGGGAACAGTAAGTGATGCAGCCCAAGACGCAAATGTCCATCTTTAACTTTTTCATAGATTTCTGTACTGCAGCCTTGTGCTCTAACCAAACAAAAACTCCATTATACGTCTGGACTGCGTCACTTGAAAACAAGAAAAAATTAAACAAAACTTTTTACTGTGTGCCTTCACTATGTCTTCCTCCTCCCTGGTCCTGCTGTTTCAACATAGCACCAAGAACCTGTCTGTCTCCCTGCCTATTGTAAGACTCCAACCATCTGCCTCCTGTGTCTGCATCTGGGTCTCGCCTTGTGTCATGATAGTGTGTCATGATAGAACTGGCCATGACATACCCAGCAGACTTGGACCAGCTCCGCCACGCTGTCTCCCAGCAGGGAGCCACCATTGGGAGACATCAGGAGTTGCTACAGGGCCTTTTGGAAGGGCTCAGTTCCTTGAAGGAACGACACGACCATGGGTTAAAGGCTATTATGGAGCAAGTCAGGGAGTTAGCTCAGAGAMTGTCTGCCACCTCTGAAAAACCTCAATCAACCATTTTTCCCCCCTATCTGTGGTGAGTTTGTACAGCCTATCCCGACTCCCCGTGAACCCCGCTTACCTCCTCCAGAGCGATATTCGGGGAATCCTGGTACCTGCCGGGGCTTTCTTTCTCAGTGCTCGCTTATTTTTCAGCTACAGCTATCTTTCTTTTCTATAGACCRATCGAAGATARCGTATATAACTACGCAAATGTCGGGAAGGGCGCTCCCATGGGCTACAGCAGTTTGGGAACAACAATCTGCCATTTGCGTGCATTTGGAGGAWTTTATGGCAGAGGTGAGAAAAGTTTTTGAGTCTCCGGTATCCGGGAGAAAGGCGGCCAGCAAACTGCTTGACTGACGTCAAGACTCCCGCAGTGTGGCAGACTACGCGGTGGACTTTCACACGTTGGCCGCCGAGAGTGCCTGGAATCAGGAGTCTCTTTTCGATACTTTTCTGCACGGATTATCTGAGGAGGTTAAGGATGAGCTAGCTGCTCGGGAACTGCTGGTGGACCTCGACTCCCTTATCGCCTTGACCATTAAAATTGATGGACACCTAAGGGAACGCAAKAGTGAGAGGAGGTCTGGTCTCGGGAACMCTTGTGCACCCGATATGGCGCGTTCACCTCCAATGGAATCCATAAGTTTCCGAAGGCAGCTCTTTCGAGAGGAGTCGAAGCCACCTAAGCTCTCTCGTGAATCTACTASRGGTGAGTTGGATACTCCKGAGCCTATGCAGTTGGGATGAACTAAACTATCAGTTTGGCAGCGCTCACGGAGGATGTACAGTAACTGTTGTCTGTACTGTGGAGGGGCAGGACATTTTATAGCTATCTGCCCTATTAGGAAACCCTTGTCTTTAGTGGGTACCAGTACTATGGTGAGTCAGACTGGGAGTTCCCTAATTCCCATCACCCGCACACCCGTTTTTGCTCTTGTGCTGTGGGGAGACCAATCTAAGTCTCTCYGAGTGCTCATTGACTCTGGGGCTGATGAAAATCTTATGGATGCCAAGATRGCTTCGGAGCTTGGTATTCCCACTCAGCCTCTCTCTGTGCCCATGGATGCTAGGGCACTGGACAGCCGCTCTATAGGGGAAATAACCCATAGTACTGTGTCCGTTCAATTACGGGTTTTTGGTAACCACAGTGAAACAATACAGTTCCTCCTCATTACATCTCCYCATGTTCCGGTTGTTTTGGGATTTTCCTGGCTTCAAAAGCACAATCCTATGATTGATTGGACTACAAGCTCCAGCCCAGTTTGCCATTCCCACTGCCTTCAAGCAGCACAGCCTTCCTCAAGTCATCTTCCTCAGGATGTTAGCAAGACTGTGGATGTCTCTGCTATCCCACAGAATACCATGACCTCCTGGAAGTGTTCAGTAAGGCACGTGCTACTTCCTTTCCCCCGCACCGTCCTTATGATTGTGCCATTGATCCTCTCCCAGGTACTACACCACCTCGGGGTCGATTGTATTCTCTGTCTGGTCCAGAGACCAAAGCTATGGAGAAATACATAGAGGAGTCTCTGGCCACTGGKGCCGTCCGTCCGTCTGCATCTCCTGCCGGTACAGCCATTTTTCCCAGCCAAAGATAGTCACACAAAAGCAGAAATAGAGATAAAATTAATCACTAACCTTTGATAATCTTCATCAGATGACACTCATAGGACATCATGTTACACAATACATTTATGTTTTGTTTGATAATGTGCATATTTATATCCACAAATCTCGGTTTACATTAGCGCCATGTTCAGAAATGCCTCCAAATATCCGGAGTAATTACAGAGAGCCACATCAAATAACAGAAATACTCACCATACACTTTGATGAAAGATACATGTTTTACATATAATTAAAGATACACTTGTTCTTAATGCAACCGCTGTGTCAGATTTAAAAAAAACTTTAGTAAAAAGCACACCATGCAATAATCTGAGACGGCGCTCAGATTTAACAAAATTCTCCGCCATGTTGGAGTCAACAGAAATACGAAATTACATCATAAATATTCCCTTACCTTTGATTATCTTCATCAGAATGCAATGCCAGGAATCCAAGTTCCACAATAAATCGTTGTTTTGTTCAATAATGTCCATTACTTATGTCCAATTAGCAACTTTTGCTAGCATGTGTAGTACACGTGTCCAAACGCTGGCGCAGGTGCAGGCAAACGTCGGACGAAAACTTCAAAAAGTTATATTACAAGTCGAATAAACTGGTCAAACTTAGTAGAGAATCAATCTTCAGGATGTTGTTATCATATATATCCAATAACGTTCCAACCGGAGCATTTCTTCATGTCTGTATAAGTAATGGCACACATGGCCATTTCATGACTAGCGTGCGTGACCAGGAACTAGCATTCTGCCAGACCACTGACTCAAATARCTGCCATCCGGCCCCACATCACACTAGAGGCTTCATTCCACGTTCTACAGACTGTTGACATCTAGTGGAAGGCGTAGGAAGTGCAAACAGATCCATATATTACAGGGAATTGAATAGGCGATGAYTTTCACATCGACCCTTCTCAGAATTCTCACTTCCTGTTTGGAAGTTTGCCTGCCATATGAGTTCTGTTATACTCACAGACATAATCCAAACAGTTTTAGAAACTTCAGAGTGTTTTCTATCCAATAGTAATAATAATATGCATATATTATCATCTRGGAYAGAGTAGGAGGCAGTTCACTATGGGCACCAATTCATCCAAAAGTGAAAATGCTGCCCCCTATCCCAAAGAAGTTAACAAGAAGTGTATCTTTAAAATGGTGTAAAATATTTGTATGTTTGAGGAATTTTAATTATGAGATTTCTGTTGTTTGAATTTGGCGCCCTGCACTTTCACTGGCTGTTGTCATATCGACCCCGTTAGCGGGATCTCAGCCATACGAAGTTAATGACATTACTGTAAAGAATCGTTACCCCATACCTATCCTCTCCTCGGCGCTTGAACCTCTCCAGGTGGCCACCATATTTTACAAGTTGGACCTTCGAAATGCCTACCACCTGGTTTGGATACGCGAGGGGGATGAGTGGAAGACAGCCTTCAACACAGCCAGTGAACATTATGACTACCAGGTCATGCCATTTGGACTCACCGCTGTTTTCCAGGCTTTGGTTATGCTTCAGGACATGCTAAACCGGTTTGTGTTCGTGTACCTTGACGACATCCTGTTTTTTCCCCGATCTGCACAATAACATGTTCTTCATGTCAGAGAGGTCCTTTAGTGCCTCCTSGAGAACCAACTGTTCGTGAAAGCMGAGAAGTGTGAATTMTACCACTCTAGTATCACCTTTCTGGGATATGTCATTGCTGAGGGCAATGTTCAAATGGATCCTGGAAAGGTGAAAGCAGTGGTGGATTGGCCTCAACCAACATCCAGGGTGCAGTTGCAACGGTTTCTTGGTTTTGCAAACTTCTACCGCCATTTCATTTAGGATTACAACACCCTGGCGGCTCCCCTCTCGGYACTCACCTCTCCCAAGGTACCGTTCAAATGGTCTCCAGCTGTCGACAAAGCCTTTGTGGACTTGAAGCATCGGTTCACAACAGCACCCATTCTCATCCATYCGGATCCCTTGTGTCAATTTGTGGTGGAAGTGGTGGATGTTGGAGTGGGGGCCATCCTGTCCCAGCGATCTGCCCAGGACCAGAAGCTTCATCCCTGTGCCTTCCTGTCCCACCATCTCAATCCTGCTGAAAGGAACTACGATATTGGCAACCTAGAACTCCTGGTGGTGAAGATGGCGTTGGAAGAGTGGAGGCACTGGCTGGAAGGAGCAGAACAGCCATTCCTGGTCTGGACCGACCATTAAAACCTGGAATATCTCCATACAGCCAAGAGCCTCAACTCCAGGCAGGCCCGGTGGGCCCTCCTGTTCACCAGATTTAACTTCACCATCTTCTGGCGCCCAGGGTCAAAGAATGTGAAGCACGATGCCCTCTCCCGCCTATACAGTTCCTCTGCCACACCCTCAACCTCTGAAACYGTTCTCCCTACCTCATGCCTTGCTKCCACTGTGGATTGGGGCATTGAGAACCCGGTCCGCAGGCACAATGCTCCCAGCCTGGACCTGAAGGGGGCCCGGCTAACCGGCTGCTTGYCCCTAATCCAGTCTGGTCCCGGGTCCTGGAATGGGCTCATTCCTCCAGGCTGACCTGTCATCCAGGGTCCCGTCATACACTAGCCTTCCATTGACAACGTTTCTGGTGGCCCACAATGGTCCCTGACGTCTCTGCCTTTGTCACCGCATGCACTGTGTGTGCTCAAAACAAGACTCCACGGCAAGCTCCTTCTGGCCTCCTGCAGCCACTACCAGTTCCTCATCGTCCCTGGTCTCATATATCTCTGGACTTTGTCACTGGGCTCCCTCCGTCTGATGGCAACACTGTCATTCTGACGGTAGTCGATCAGTTCTCCAAGGCTGCCCATTTCATCCCTCTCCCCAAACTACCTTCTGCCAAGGAAACGGACAGCTTATGGTGCTGCATGTCTTCCGGATCCATGGACTCCCGGTAGACATGGTCTCCGATCGGGGTCCTCAGTTCTCGTCTCAGTTCTGGAAGGCATTCTGCACCCTTACTGGGTTGTCGGCCAGCCTGTCATCCGGCTTCCATCCCCAAAGTAACGGTCAGTTGGAGCGAGCCAATCAAGACCTGGGGACCACCTTAATGTGCCTGGTCTCAACCAACCCCACTACCTGGTGCCGTCAACTGGTCTGGGTGGAGTATGCCCGGAACACTCTTCCCAGTTCTGCCACAGGACTCTCCCCTTTCGAGTGCTCCATGGGGTATCAGCCTCCACTCTTCCCTGAACAAGAGCAGGAGGTCAGTGTACCCTCGGCCCAGATGTTTGTCTGCCGCTGTCGACGTACCTGGAGAAGAGCCAGGGCGGCTATTCTCAAGAMCAACTCCAGGTATCGTCGACAAGCGGACCGTCGCCGGACCTCAGCTCCCCGCTACCACATTGGGCAGAGGGTATGGCTGTCCACACGGGACCTGCCCCTACGGGTAGAGTCCTGCAAACCTTCCCCTCATTTCATTGGTCCTTTTCCCATCTCCAGAGTCCTGAGATCCACTGCTGTCCGTCTTGTGTTACCCCGTACCCTCCGTAGTCACCCTACCTTCCATGTGTCTAAGATTAAGCCCGTGTCTCACTGTTCTTTGTCTTCTATCCCCAGGCCCACCACCCTTCCCCATGTCATTGATGGCCATCTGGCCTACACG
Organism: Salvelinus sp. IW2-2015; assembly: GCF_002910315.2. Taxonomy (NCBI): domain Eukaryota; kingdom Metazoa; phylum Chordata; class Actinopteri; order Salmoniformes; family Salmonidae; genus Salvelinus; species Salvelinus sp. IW2-2015. Next base: position 2,109,592 of record NC_036847.1, read on the forward strand.
GTAAAACGTCTCCTGGGTGTTCGACCACGGGGCAGGGGTTTACAGCACCTGGTTGACTTGGAGGGGTATGGCCCGGAGGAGAGGTGCTGGGTTCCCGCTAGAGACATCCTGGATCCAGCCCTCATCACCGACTCCCACCACCGACACACCTGTCAGCCAGGTATGCGCCCAGGTAGGATGCCAGGTGGCGTCCCTAGAGGGGGGGGGTGTACTGTCACACGCTGATCAGTTTCACCTGTCCTCGTTATTGTCTCCACCCCCTCCAGGTGTCGCTTGTTTTCCCCAGTGTATTTATSCCTGTGTTTCCTGTCTCTCTGTGCCAGTTCGTCTTGTATGTTAGTCAAGTCAACCAGCGTGTTTTTCCCATACTCCTTTTTCTATTCTCTTTTTGATAGTCCTCCCGGTTTTGACCCCTGCCTGACTCTGGACTTCTTTCCCGCCTGCCTGATCATTCTGCCTGGCCTGACCTTGATTCTGCCTGCCCTTCGGTACCTTTTGGACTCTGAACTGGTTTTGACCCTTTTGCCTGTCCAACCTTATTTCATTTATATTTGTTCAAGAATAACTCGATTTATTCCACCCATGTCTTGATTATCMTTGATTTTTATTTACAAAAATCATATTTCATCAAAAAATGAATAGCGCTTTATTGATAAATGTGATCTATCAGATTTAAATGGCAAATATTAACCATACTTCCCTACTGTCTATATTGTTTGTAATTGATATAAGTCAACATCTAAGTATTAAGTATTTTTTACGTAAATTGTTATGGCTGTATTGTTTTAAAAATCCAATAATGTTGTGGGTTCATCAGACCCGCAAACATTGGTGAACACCAAAAACATGAACACCACTTAAGGGTTAACTCACGACAAGAAGTGTTATCTGACTATGGAGGTAGTGTAGGGAGGGATGTTCTCCAGTGATTTTCCATGCATGGGTTGTTGCCTATGTTTACCAGCTTGGTCCTAGAGGTCTGTCTATTGTTAGAGGTCTGTCTGAGGGCAGTCACATGGTGACGATGTAATCCTCTTTGTCTCTCACATGCAGACGCTTGCTGTCTGAATCTTCCCTTCACAGCTGCCCAGCCTGTTCCCCGACTATCAAACTTGTGACTCACTTCAAAGAGAGCATGTACACACAAATACATAAACACACACAGCTACAAATGCACACACAAACRTTATTAATAACTCGTACAGTACACACATAAAATGTAGACCCATATTTGCCCCATTTCTGATTTTCTGTATTTTTGCATGTTTTTGATACTAATTGTTATCAGATCTTCAACCAAAACCTACTATTAGATAAAGGGAACCCGAATTTACAAAAAAAAAAATATATATAATTATTTTATTTATTTAATTAACAAAGTTGTGCAACACCCAATTCCCCTGTGTGAAAAAGTAATTGGCCCCTTACACTCAATAACTGGTTGTGCCACCTTTAGCTGCAATGACTGCATCCAAATGCATTCTGTAGTTGTTGATCAGTCTCGCACATCGCTGTGGAGGAATTTTGGCCCACTCTTGCATGCAGAACTGCTTTTACTCAGCGACATTTGTGGGTTTTCATGCATRTACTGCTCGTTTCAAGTCCTGCCACAACATCTCAATTGGGATTAGGTCTGGACTTTGACTGGGCCATTCCAAAAATTCAAATTTGTTACTTTTTAGCCATTTTCATGTAGACTTTATTATGTGTTTTGGACCGTTGTCTTACTGCATGACCCATCTGCGCTTCAGCTTCAGCTCACAGACGGATGGCCTGACATTCTCCTGTAGAATTCTCTGATACAGAGCAGAATTCATGGTTCCTTCTRTTAAGGTAAGTTGTCCAGGTCCTGAAGCATTAAAGCATTCCCAAACATTCACAGTACCACCACTATGCTTGACCGTTGGTATGAGGTTCTTACTGTGGAATGCAGTGTTTGGTTTTTGGCAGACATAATGGGACCCATCTTGTCCAAAAAGTTGACTGAAGTTTGCCAAAAAGCACCTGGCGGCACCTGGATGATCATCAAGACTTTTGGAAGAATGTTCTATGGTCAGAGTATAACTTCTTGGACGACATGGGTCCCATTGTGCCTGGTGAAAATCAAACACTGCATTCCACAGTAAGAACCTTGTACCAACGGTCAGGCATGATGGTGGTATGGTACTTAGTTAGTTATTTTTCTGCCATTAATATCAAGCAACATTTCTGAAGCCGAGGACAAAATTATTAGTATTGCAAACAGAAATAATGATATTGAAAGCAAWACATAAACCCAAAAGTATTGATAGCAAAACAAAATATTGCAAAGAAATACATTTTAAATGCGAGAGCAAATTACCGTAAATGGATAAAAAAAAAAGAAACAATTAAATAAAACTCCTCCCTCTTTCCTGCAATTTTCCTTGTCTTTGGTTGTTACCCTGGCCTTTGCTTTCGCTGCCTTTTTTCCAGTTGCAAGTTTTGACACATTCACTCCAGCAACATACTGTATCGCCCTGCATCCAACTGCTGGTTTGCCTCTGAAACTAAGCASRGTCAGTTCTGGTTGGTGGTCCCCGGATGGGAGACCAGATATGGCTGGAAGTGGTGAAAAATAAATGTGTGAAAAAAAGAAAAACACCTGAAAAATGAACATGTGAAACTTCACACTTGTCTGAAAATGAAATGTAAAAAAAAAAAAGTAGAAACATGCATGTAGAACACACAGATATAAACACAAACTGTGTGCACAAACATGAATATCAGATGTTCTTCAAGGGAAGCCTGATGTCTGTGTTTTGGTGCCTAATGATTTAAGTGAGCATGTAAGGTTTAATCCCATAATACTTGGGCTAAGTCATGTGAAGTGTAAGCATCTGACTCTCACACAATGTCAAGAGGAGCTTCAACSCAGAGCATGGAAATAAACAGATTTCCAAGTAGATAAGCCTCCTACACTATAAACACTGTTATTGAAATTGTATATACATCTTCATCTTCAACTTCAGCGTGGCCTTGGTCATGGTTTGACATTGAGGAAAGGGAAAGAAAGAATATGAAAGGACTCCCCACACTTGGGCCTAAATCCCTTGCCTTTCAGGACACAATCTTGTGATCCTCTTGACAAAAAGCTTAGCTCAACATATATTACCTTTTATTAAATAATCCCTGGACCCGTGCCCGCTAAGCATCGAAATTTAATCGCAAAACGTCAGACATTGTTTGAAGATGGGGATGTACCTGTCAGGTCTCAGATGTCACCGAGAGGGTTTGATCATGATTACTAAACCATAGACATCAGTCTGAGTGATACTGTGCCGTTAAAACTCAAGGCAAAGGGGTGTAAATACTGATGAAATGTTCTAAAGAGAGTGCCACTGCCTTCATGTGGTGTCAAAGTCGCAGGAGGGGTGTCGTGTGTGTCTCTGTGTGTGAGCAATGAGACGATTGACATTAGGGATTGGGAGGGGATTGAGATGACATGAGAACAGATTAGAAATAAAGAGAGCGGAAGAGGGAGGGAGCAAGAGAGAGGTGAGGAGACACAGGCCATCATTGTAAATAATATTTTTTACTTAATTGACTCCCCTGGATAAWTAAAGGTTAAATAAAACAAAAAATAAAAAAGAGAGTGGGACATAGTAAAGAGAGAGAGAGAAAGGAGAGATGGTGAGGGACTGAGTAAAGAGAGAGATAGCTTTCCAGGTCAGTCTCTGGCTAAGTATGGGTGCTTACCAGTATCTCTCTGGTAGTAATCCGTAAATAATAGCAAATTAGGATATTGACATTGACAGCAGCGGTGAATGATGTCTATTGTYTGTCCCTCTGTCTCCTGGGAGGACAGATAAACATGCAGACAAGGGCACAGGTCAGGATGTTATTTATGTCCCTTACTCTAGTCCAGTGGTTCCCAAACTGTGTGGCGAGACCATTTATTTCAAAAAATGTAACCTCTGTCCCGGCTTTCAACTTACTCTTGAAAGTTGTAATTGTAGAATGCACAAGGTGCACATTTTGAAATTGGATACTGCATCTTCAGTTTTCCTCATCATGTCAGTCATTGCATACCATAGAGCCATGTATAACYTGTCAGAAATGACCAGATCAACTAKCCCATGTCATCGAACTTTTCTTAGCTACGTTTTTTTAGCCCATATATTTTGTAGTAATGTTCAAGTCACTCAAATAGCACATGAATACACATTGCACAAGGCAAAATGTATAGAATTTCAAGAAAATGTGCTTTTAAACAGCAACATTTTCTCTGCACCCAATGACAACAGTTGTAGAATTGCATGAAATAAGCAGGGTGTGGACAGTGTGTGTCATGAACAGTGCCTGTGCCCATAGAAACAGATGTGGCGCTTACGTAAGAGGGGGGCGGCAGCCCAGGACAGCAATGTTACTCCTAATGCACTGAAGTCTGCTTTTCATGTCCAACAAATATGCTGTTTTACTAACCGTACCCTATTTAAGCCCAGTACCATCTGCAGCRCTGTACATCTGTTTGGTATCTATTGAAGCTTCCATATGAACTAATTGTGTTAGGTACTAACAAATGAGCAGAGCTGTTCCCTGGCATGAAAGGCCGACAGATGGTAGGCTATGTATTGTATGGAACMGCATTGCATGTCCTCCAAACACAAAACATGGCAATTGAATCACATCTCTGCAAAGGATCTATTGCTGAAGAGTGAAGGTAAGGAAATGTAGCTGAATTGAAAACAACATCTCTCTTCTCCCATATACTGTTCTGAGGAGGGACTGCAGACATGAGAAAAAGAGAATGGTAGTACATTTCCACCGGGGAACGTTCTACCGGCTCTGTTGTCAAGGGTGAGAGCCTGTTATTGCAACCAAAACCGCATAGGGCTAAGTGTTGTCTATGCTTCATGCCACAAAGCCAAGAAGTCTGGGCCCGTTGCATTACTTACTTCTGCATCCAACTTTATAACCTCAGTGGCASGCTACAGGCCCAGAAATCATCCTCTTCCCCTCTTGGTTCCTCTCTGTCTGTTTTGCCTTGCTTCTTCCTGTTTCTCTGGTATAAAAACAGTGGAAATTGTGCTTGTAAACAATGGCCTTTAAGATGATGGAGGAGATGCACGAGGACAGTGCCTCAGTTGCTTCTCTAATTGGACAACATGATTAATCACCACAGTGAGGAGGAAAACAAAATGCTGATGTTTTTAAAGAACACAATGTTTTTGGAGCGGGGTCAGGGTTGTGGTCAGATGTTACTTTGGCATTATTGTCTTGATGTCCTGCTTTTAAGATAACAAATTGGAGTAAAAAAAACATGTTTGAAAAAAATATATATATATAGTGTTGTATAATCATTTTTGGGTTTATCAATTACATGGTCTTTTGAAGGGATAAATGCCATGGAGCACAAAGGATTGAAAATACAGTGTATTCGGACAGTATTCAGACCCGTTTTTCCACATTTTGCTATGTTACAGCCTTATTCTAAAATGTATTACATTTTTGTTTTTTCATCAATCTACATACAATAYCCCATAATGACAAAGCAAACACTAGTTTTTAGAAATCTGCTATTTTATTCAAAGTAAAAACCTTAAATATTACATTTACATAAGTATTCAGAACCTTTACTCAGTACTTTGTTGAAGCACCTTTGGCAGTGATTACAGCCTTGAGTCTTCTTGGATATGATGCTACAAGCTTGGCACAGCTGTATTTGGGGAGTTTTCCCATTCTTCTCTGCAGATCCTCTCCAGATCTGTCAGATTGGATGGGGAGCGTTGCTGCACAGCTATTTTCAGGTCTCTCCAGAGATGTTCGATCGGGTTAAGTCTGGCTCTGGCTGGCCATCAAGGATATTCAGAGGATTGTCCCAAGCCACTCCTCATTGTCTTGGCTGTGTGCTTAGGGTCATTGTCCTGTTGGAAGTGGAATCTTCGCCCAAGTCTGAGGTCTTGAGCGCTCTGGAGCAGGTTTTCATCAAGGATCTCTATGTACTTTGCTCCATTCATCTTTCCTCGATCCTGACTAGTCTCCAGTCCCTGCCACTGAAAAAACCTCCCACAGCAACAAACATGCTTCACCATTAGGATGGTGCCAGGTTTCCACTAGATGTGATCTTTGGCATTTAGGCCAAAGAGTTCAATTAATTTTCATCAGACCAGAGAATCTTGTTTGTCATGGTCTGAGAGTCTTTAGGTGCGTTTTGGCAAACTCCAAGCGGGCTGTCATGTGCCTTTTACTGAGAGTGGCTTCCGTCTGGCACATACCATAAAGGCCTGATTGGTGGAGTGCTGTAGAGATGGTTGTCTTCGTGAAGGTTCTCCCATTCCACAGAGGAACTCTGGAGCTCTGTCAGACTGACCATTGGGTTCACATTAAGAATGTTTTGGTACCCTTCCCCAAATCTGTGCTTTGACACAATCCTGTCTCGGAGCTCAACGGAAAATTCCTTCGACCTCATGGCTTGGTTTTTGCTCTGACATGCACTGTCAACTGTGGGACCTATACAGACAGGTGTGTGCCTTTCAGATCATGTCCAATCAATTGAATTTACCACAGTGGACTCCAATCTATTTGTAAAACATCTCAAGGATGATCAAGGATGCACCTGAGCTCAATTTGAGTGTCATTGCAAAGGGAATAATTACGTAAATAAGGTTTTATGTTGTTATTTTTTATTTCAATGCAAAAAATTGAACAATTCCTGTTTTGCTGTGTCATTATGTTGTATTGTGTTGTACATTGGTGAGAAAAAAATATATAATCCTTTTTCGAATAAGACTTTAATGTAGCAAAATTGGAAAAACTCAAAGGTCTGAATACCTCCGAATGCTGTATGCTGTATCACTGAAAATTGGTACATAATATCATTTTTATAATAAGAAAATGATGGAATGAGGTCCCTGTGTTATTTTCTTCCGACTTCCAATTCCCTCTTCCTGCCTGTTGCCATGGCAATTTTTTCACTTCTGCTGAGATTGAGAGAGCCTGAACACAACTAGAGTGTCTGTTTTGGCTATGCCGGATTAAGTATATGATGCTTTCTATAAAATCTCTCCTATAACTATTACCTGATTGAGCTAATCATGTAAATGTAATAACTAGAAAGTCGGGGCACCACAAAATAATATTTATAGAGCTGTTTACTTCCGAATAAACTCTTAAAGACCTAATAATATTTTACATCAATAGCAGTCAATATTAATTCACCTTATTTTCAGTCTCATCTGAAAGTTGTAAATTCTTGGTTATCTTCACGAACCCTGATAACAAGTTGAATCAGCAATACTAAATTGGGTTAATTATTTATTTACTAAATACTAACTAATCACACAGAATTACATATACACAGAATGAACATACCTTGATTACAAATTACGTCATAAAGGAAAACGTACCTAGCGGGCGGAACAGAATATGACAGCTGGTTACACAAAGAAAAAGGGGGCTGGGCTTGAGTGAAAAGAGCGGAAGACTTTGAGGAACCAAGGGAGAAGCCATGCTATTGTCAATACAGTATCTTATGCATTCTAAATTACCGCCATTTGGAAAAGGTAAATGCAATAAATATTTACTCTGAGCTGCGCTTCGGTAGGTTGGTGGTAGATGGAAAGCCGTGTTGCCCAATCCGAGTCCTTTGTCCTTTGAAGAATGTCTCTGCTGGTAAATTGGATACGTTGTAGTAACGTCGTTGTGTAGTAGACGGGATACTCGTTTGTTCTTTCCTAATTTCGTTTGCAGCTGCTGTTGCTAACTCAACGTCTAGGAGGTATCAAAGTTCAAAGTTACACCATTCGCAACCCAAAGCTCACGCTGATGTGGCTTAGTTCTGTAGTTGACATGTTAGTCCTTTTAACGCAGAGGCTGCAGACTTGGAACAGGAAGGTTACATTTCGCAAGGACATTATATAGTGGAGGGAGAAAAGGGTGTGTTTCATAATTTACAACCTATTGTCTCTTCACGTGGGCTGGCCACTGAGTCGGGCGCTAATTCAGTCATGAAAACCCAATTCTCACATTGTTCATTACCATCACGAAATAATTTCATATTATAACATTTAAATTGAACAACAATTCCATGTGAATCCGATAACTCTGATGTGTAGACTTTCACTGTAGAGTTTATGTAATCTATCATTGATGAATATGTCTCAGATGACAAACAAACTGACATCATATTCATGTAAGTAACTGATTGATGTCAATTGGTCGGATTACCAGAATATAGTTCATTTCCCCCCACCTTCTGATGTTCCCAAAATCTCTATGGTAACCAAGGGGTTTTCAAATTTCACATCAGTAGGGTAGAGAGAGGAAAAAGGGGGGAAGAGGTATTTATGACTGTCATAAACCTACCCCCAGGCCAACRTCATGACAAGTGCGAAGTTCTTCCTTATTCTCAGATAGAAAGGCCTAACCTTTCAGGTTAAAGACAAACCATGGATTTCAAATGGAACAAAATAAATAATTCACCACTTGATTCATTGCATGTGAGACTATTGTCAAATAGTTAAGCACTGCACAGGACAACAATATGAGTAACTGTGGTCTATACACAAGGTTAAGTAACTTAATTTACTGATCCATACAACAAAAGAATTATGCCATCCTGGTACACCTAAAGGAGAACTGCACCCTCTGATTTGGCCACATTTTYTGKCTAGCTTGTCMAKAAAKGCTGGYGACCACGACAGAAGCCAAATGTGAGTTGGCTTGGGGGGTGTGGTTTGACGTGGGTGTTTCTTGGGTAATTCCCTGCCACCCCTAAGACACACCCATCTTTCAGAACCTTGCCCACAGCTGTTTCCCCCCACTCAACCACAGCAAAAACCTCCTGCAGGTTGAGTTCAATAACTACAGGCAGATGTATGGTGAGATACCAGAGGAAGTGTTGAATAGGTCAGTAGCCTACAGAGAAATATAAGAAGAATGCAATTGCTGCATTTATRTAGATATTCTAAACTAAGTGTTTTGATAACTTTCAAATGTATTAACAGGTCCATGTAGAATWAACAACCYTTTACATAATACCATAGAAAAGTATTCTGCTATTATAACAATGTGCACCTTTCATCTTTCAGATACTGTGCCAATCAACAATTTGTCTGGTGGCAAYGGGGCTACCWTGGCAAACATGTCAGAGTGGTCATACCTTCCTGTGTGGTGTCCCATATACAGTTGGAGTTCGCTGATCCTGGTGATCCTATTGACTGATATCATTCGATTCAATAATAAAAAATAAAAGTGTCAAGTAAAATGTTAATGCTGAGTGCCAGGTCTCTCTCCATTCAGAGACATCACTATCAAGCCTGTTTGTCACACATAGTCACTGTTCTATTGCCAATGGCAGTTAAGATAGGGATTATCTGACACACAAACATATACTATGTTGAAGCTTGAACAAATCAGACTAAATCTACCTAAGTCTGTTCTCCCTATCGATGACCGTTGGTGATCAGGAAAGAGGTTAGGCGGTAGGTGATGTCTTTGCCAGAGCCCCATTGATGGTCATGGCAGCGTAGATCAGCTCCTGGCCCCTCATCAAAGATATTGGTCGGTCACACACACACACACCCAGCTTACATTTTCACTAGTGGTTATGATTAGCCTGGCGGAACCAASCTGATCGCTGCGTTCACCGATATATTTAACTTCGAAGTGAAATATATCGGTGAACACAGCGATCAGGTTGGTTCCACCAGGCTAGGTTATGCCCTGGACATTATATGCATCTACGAAGTAGAAAATAAGCAACAAATAATGTCAGTTCGCATAAAGGATGTTTGAAAATTGGGTTATCAAATGTATCAAAGTAATAAAGTGGGTTACCTTCAGTATTTGTACAAATGATGAGCCTGTGAAAGCTGTTGCTGCTGACAGATCAAGGTTGCTGGCCGGATACGACATGTGGCTGACTGTTCCGTTCATAGGAATGCTCACAGGGAAGTAATKYCTGCATGATGCTGATGAGGGGTGTGGTGGAATTATTGTAATCAAAAGGAGAGACTTTCAATCAATCAAACTGTATTATTTAATGACTGCAGTAATGGAGCTGGTCGGTAGTGGAGCAGGTTTGAGCCACAGCATTTTATAGCAAAGTCCATCCTCCTTCAGTCTACATGACACACAAGAAATCTATGGAATKGGTCACAAGGTTAMGATTTGTATGAAGGATACTTAGATTTCACAGCAGACAGTATCTGCTGTTAAACAGTTCTCATTGTGTAGAGACCAGTGTTACATACTGGAGCCATMTCCACCTGGTACCCCAGTACAGAAACATTAACTCAATGCTCTGGAATGCGGTATCACCCAAAGACATCATAAATCTCCCAGAGGCCCATCCTCAGTAGAACACACACAGATGAGCATTCTAACAACGCCTTATTCTGTTGCATAAATCAACCATTTGATGAAATAACAGCATTATAACATAATCTTGTAATTTCCACCATAGGGACCCCCTTGCTGGTCTTCTCTATGATACATGTTTGGCTGTAAACATGACATCTCTTGAACAACTGCAGCACGCAATCTTATGAGGTAGTTTTGACTGGGAGGGCCTGAGACAGGATAATATAATAGACAMTAGTGAATTGCATTTTGTTCTAAAGAATGGACAAAGCTTTTTGCTAATKCACTTCACAACCAAAATGACTCTACTAGTTATATCTGCTTGGCTGGGGAATTAGCCTACCATTTTATCAAGCTGGGTATTTTTTAATACAACTTTTCACATAACACACATTACCTATCATTGTTGATGAAGCCATCTGTGTCATCAGGGCAGTAATTTGGGTCACTGTGATAGGCCTCATGATGACATGTCCTTTTCATAGTTGAGGGAGACTCTGGCAACAATGGAGAAGTCACAAGGGTACTTGTGTCATCTGACACACTTTTATTCTGAGGTCTTGCCTGACAAGTTGTGAAAATAGCAAGTGAACAGTGAATTATTTTTGGAGGTCGTTAAACCATTGCCATCACATTGCTGGACATGTTATGATACCCACCTTTGGTCTTTCTGTTAGGTCCTTGCATCAGTTCATGACCAGAGGATCAGTCTGGCACCCAACTGTGTACTTTGTCTAACAGAAAAACTGGGTCAACGCTTGCCATCATCCCTCAATTATAAACATAGTTTGAGGAATAATGTAATCTCATTTGGGGGCAAATTCTATGCTTTACAGATGTAGACTGRCTGGCTCCAGATTAGATTAGATTCAGGCCGTTGACGCCGTTTGACTATGCAACTAACTGTGACATGTTTTGCTATGCCCCTGGGTTGGTTTGAATTTGTTGCTGCTAGATAGTACACTGTAGTAGTCAGACATGAGTTAGCCCGTACCACCATAACTGCATCCAATATTTATTTGTGCCCTAAATCTGTTGCATCTTGGAGGTTAATGTGACTATTTTGTCTAAAGTATACTAAATTAGAGTGGCACGGAAATATGATGACATTGCTAAACTGGGCAAATAATTAGTAGTAAACACTTATGATGTCGTCAAATAGAGAGATTACTGCCATAACTTTTATTAGCAAAGTTCGTAAAAAATTGCTTGCAATGCTAAGTTATATTGCATCTAAAGTCAATTTAGCTACATCACAATCATGACAAATGGTTTTCCTACTAATTATTTGCCTTCTTTTGAAAATGTATCATGTTTCCAAGCCAAATCCGAGTTGTATTGAGGTAGGCTAACATTAGCAAGCTAGCTAGCTAGATAGTCACCTATCCTAGCACTGATTGTGATAATGATTGTCAAAATATACAGTTGAAGACGGAAGTTTACATACACCTTAGCCAAATACATTTAAACACAGTTTTTCACAATTCCTGACATTTAATCCTAGTAAAAATTCCCTGTCTTAGGTCAGTTAGGATCACCACTATATTTTAAGAATGTGAAATGTCAGAAAACAGCAGAGAGAATTATTTATTTCAGCTTTAATTTCTTTCATCACATTCCCAGTGGGTCAGAAGTTTACATACACTCAATTAGTATTTGGTAGCATTGCCTTTAAATTGTTTAACTTGGGTCAAACGTTTCGGGTAAACTTACACAAGCTTCCCACAATAARTTGGGTGATTTTTGGCCCATTCCTTCTGACAGAGCTGGTGTAACTGAGTCAGGTTTGTAGGCCTCCTTCCTTTCATACACTTTTTTAATTCTGCCTACAAATGTTCTATAGTATTGATATCAGGGCTTTGTGATGGCCACTCCAATACCGTGACTTTATGGTCCTTAAGCCATTTTGCCACAACTTTGGAAGTATGCTTGGGATCATTGTCCATTTGGAAGACCCATTTGCGACCAAGCTTTAACTTCCTGACTGATGTCTTGAGATGATGCTTCAATATATCCACATAATTTTCCTGCCTCATGATGCCATCTTTTTTGTGAAGTGCACCAGTCCCTCCTACAGCAAAGCACCCCACAACATGATGCTGCCACCCCCGTGCTTCACGGTTGGGATGGTGTTCTTCAGCTTGCAAGCCTCCCCCTTTTTCCTCCAAACATAACGATGGTCATTATGGCCAAACTGTTCTATTTTTGTTTCATCAGACCAGACGACATTCCTCCAAAAAGTACGATCTTTGTCCCCATGTGCAGTTGCAAACCGTAGTCTGGCTTTTTTWTGGCGCTTTTGGAGCAGTGGCTTCTTCCTTGCTGAGTGGCCTTTCAGGTTATATTGATATAGGACTTATTTTTCTGTGGATATAGATACTTTTGTACCTGTTTCCTCCAGCATCTTCACAAGGTCCTCTGCTGTTGTTCTGGGATTGATTTTCACACCAAAGTACTTTCATCTCTAGGAGACAGAACGCGTCTCCTTCCTGAGTGGTATGACGGCTGTGTGGTCCCATGGTGTTTATACTTGCATACTATTGTTTGTACAGATGGACGTGGTACCTTCAGGCGTTTAGAAATTGCTCCCAAGGATGAACCAGACTTGTGGAAGTCTCCAATTTTTTTTGTCTGAGGTATTTGCTGATTTCTTTTGATTATCCCATGTTGAAAAGCAAAGAGGSACTGTGTTTGAAGGTAGGCCTTGAAATACATCCACTGGTGCACCTCCAATTGTCTGAAATGATGTCAGTTAGCCTATCAGAAGCTTCTAAAACCATGCCATAATTTTCTGGAATTTTCCAAGCTTTTTAATAAAGGCACAGTCAACTTAGTGTATGTAGTCTTCTGACCCACTGGAATTTTTATACAGTGAATTAAGTGAAATAGTCTGTCCGTAAAGAAATATTGGAAAAAATGACTGGTGTCATGCACAAAGTAGATGTCCTAACCGACTTGCCAAAACTATAGTTTGTTAACAAGAAATTTGTGGAGTGGTTGAAAAGCGAGTTTTAATGACTCCAACCTAAGTGTACGTAAACTTCCAACTTCAACTGTACATAACCAGATACATAACCAGCAGTCTATAGTCTAGCTACCGGTATACTCACCACCAATGGGGACCAACGAACTCCAATCACCTATTCCAAATGATATTGTCCTTCTGCAGGGCATGCAAACCATAGTTGTTGGCTGTACATGCTACTGGAAGTTGGTTGGGGGCGGTGAAACAATAGAACCCCATTCTGGGAAGCGTAGTGGGCGGAGAGGCGATTTGTACATTTGCACTGATCTTGGCAAAAGGGGGCATGATTGGTTGACAATTGTAATCTAAACTCAACCTTAATTTACTCATTGTGAAGCACTGAGGTTCCAAACTCCATTTTAGACGGGATTGACTTGCACCAACATTTTCCTATTTACACTTTGTAGTCAATTTTGACACTAGAATATATGCTTCTGACTCATTTTGATGCCACATACACTAATGTCTTTGAAAGTGGCCTACTGTAAGGTGTGTATATGGGAGGCGAWGTCAAGTGCAGAAGAGCAGAGTATAGTAAACAGGCGCACTTTAATACCGGTCAACAATGACAGCACATAAAACATACTAGTGCCAAAAATACGGTCTATAACAAAAGTGCAGCGCCTGACAAATATCCACGTAACAATTAACAATCACTCACAAATACAACATGGGGAACAGAGGGTTAAATAATAAACAAGTAATTGATTGAGTGAAGCCAGGTGTGATAAGACAAAGACAGAACAAATGGAAAATGAAAAGTGGATCGGCGGTGGCTAGAAAGCCGGTGACGTCGACCACCGAACTCCGCCCGAACAAGGAGAGGGACCGACTTCCGCGGAAGTCGTGACAATTAGATGGTTGTAGGGGCAGTCGCTCTTTAAGCCTTGCAAACATTCACTTTTCACACAGTATTATAAGCCTGAAAGCCTCCGAATGTGAACTTTCCCATCACCTCGGAGACCAGAGGTTGCTTAGGAACAACCACAAAACCTCTCTACAGGCAACTTGCTCCCGGGATAGTAACACATTGTATTGTTTATTTATTTAAAAATGTTTTCAATATGTGTATTTAAGACACTAGGACAGCTTTGCCCACAACTTATTTCCTGTTGCACTTTGCCCTATTCTGTGTCTGCCGCAACTGAAAACCTCTGCGACCCCTGAGCTCCATGACAGTGACATACAGCTCTGCATCCCTTTCAATTGAGAATAATTATGTGCAAGGGGAGGCAGAACAGTGGAGACTTGTAGGCACGGGCAATCGGTTTGTGAACACACACAAACACAATGGGGGAAGGGGGTACGTTGGTCTTGGTATGCCACCACACACACACACAACCATTCCTCTTTCCCCTGACCTTCTTCACACCTTTGTGGGTTTCTGGTAAACTGAGATTGAAATGAGGGGTGGAGACAGAGACAGAGTATATGAGCATCCCCTGCTGTGAACCCAGAGAGAAAGAGTTCCTAGGAGTATAGTGCCTGGGTAACAATATAAATAGTTTGCATTAATGTATGAGGAAGCTAGATCAGTATGTATACCCTAAATGTTTTATTGGCCATTGACAAAACTCGTGTTCTGCCCTATAAGCCCCATTTATACCTGGTTCTAACATGTGTCCTTTGTCCTATTCTTGTCCACATATTGTGCCCACATATTTAGACAGGTGTAGATGATTAAAAGATGCATTGTGATCTGATTGTGATCTTCCTGACCACCTCCGGAGGTAGACAGACACACATTGTGTCTGGCATTCTTACAAGTGTAGAAGGATCTGGACAGCAAAACCATTTAAATCAATCTGATCCCACCCTCTAATTTCATTGACAGGTGGCACCATTGACTTAAGGCATCAATGTGTCTTAAAGTAAAGAAATTTTATTTAAAAATATTTTTCATAAAGGGAGAGAAAAAGAAAGTTGGTCACAATGCAGACACAGTGGATGGATATGAGACATATTTTGATACCATGTGTAGATGCAATGAGGGCACAATCAGAATGTGGATAGGATCAGAACATTGAACGCATGTTAGCACCAGGTATAAACAAGGATTAAGTCTCCATCTAATATGAGCAACTAAGACAATCTGAATTTAGAAAGGGCACCATATTCAGGATGTTGAAGGTAAAGACAGGCCAGACCTTCATATTCCACTTTGTTCTCCATCTTCTAAACTCAGCAAAAACAGTGTTTACAAAAAGAAAACCAGCCCCGTCGCGGACCAGGATGTCTTGCTCCCAGACAGGCTAAATAACTTTTTKGCTCGCTTTGAGGACAATACAGTGCCACTGACACGGCCCGCTACCAAAACCTGCGGGCTCTCCTTCACTGCAGCCGAGGTGAGTAAAACATTTAAACGTGTTAACCCTCGCAAGGCTGCAGGCCCAGACGGCATTCCCAGAGCATGCGCAGACCATCAATGAACCATAAACATTAATGAACATGCACCTGTGGAACGGTCGTTAAGAACACTAACATTACAGACGGTAGGCAATTAAGGTCACCATTATGAAAACTTAGGACACTAAAGAGGCCTTTCTACTGACTGAAAACACCAAAAGAAAGATGCCCAGGGTCCCTGCTCATCTGCGTGAACGTGCCTTAGGCATGCTGCAAGGAGGCATGAGGACTGCAGATGTGGCCAGGGCAATAAATTGCAATGTCGTACTGTGAGACGCCTAAGACAATCTACAGGGAGACAGGACGGACAGCTGATCATCCTCGCAGTGGAAGACCACATGTAACAACACCTGCACAGGATCGGTACATCCGAACATCACACCTGCGGGACAGGTACAGGATGGCAACAGCAACTGACCAAGTTACCCAGGAACACACAATCCCTCCATCAGTGCTCAGACTGTCCGCAATAGGCTGAGAGAGGTTGGACTGAGGACTGGTAGGCCTGTTGTAAGGCAGGTCCTCACCAAAATCACCGGCAACAACGTCGCCTATGGGCACAAACCCACCGTCGCTGGACCAGACAGGACTGGCAAAAAGTGCTCTTCTCTGATGAGTCGCGGTTTTGTTCTCACCAGGGGTGATGGTCGGATTCGCGGTCATTTTCGAAGGAATGAGTGTTACACCGAGGCCTGTACTCTGGAGCGGGATCGATTTGGAGGTGGAGGGTCCGTCATGGTCTGGGGCGATGTGTCACAGCTCATCGGACTGAGCTTGTTGTCATTGCAGGTAATCTCAACGCTGTGCTTACAGGGAAGACATCCTCCCTCCTCGTGGTACCCTTCCTGCAGGCTCATCCTGACATGACCTCCAGCGTGATAATGCCACAGCCATACTGCTCGTTCTGTACGTGATTTCCTGCAAGACAGGAATGTCAGTGTTCTGCCATGGCCAGCGAAGAGCCCGGATCTCAATCCCATTGAGCACGTCTGGGACCTGTTGGATCGGAGGGTGAGGGCTAGGGTCATTCCCCCCCAGAAATGTCCGGGAACTTGCAGGTGCCTTGGTGGAAGAGTGGGGTAACATCTCACAGCAAGAACTGGCAAATCTGGTGCAGTCCATGAGGAGAGATGCACTGCAGTACTTAATGAAGCTGTTGGCCACACCAGATACTGACTGTTACTTTTGCTTTTGACCCCTCTCCTTTGTTCAGGGACACATTATTCAATTTCTGTTAGTCACATGTCTGTGTATCTTGTTCAGTTTATGTCTCAGTTGTTGAATCTTTGTTTAATGTT
>NC_036847.1:2131118-2151820 GCF_002910315.2 Salvelinus sp. IW2-2015
AGAGAGCCTTACGGTTGTGGGCGGAGCAGTTGCCGTACCAGGCGGTGATACAGCCCGACAGGATGCTCTCGATTGTGCATCTGTAGAAGTTTGTGAGTGCTTTTGGTGACAAGCCGAATTTCTTCAGCCTCCTGAGGTTGAAGAGGCGCTGCTGCGCCTTCTTCACAACGCTGTCTTGTGGGTGGACCAATTCAGTTATCCGTGATGTGTACACGCAGGAACTTAAAACTTTCCACCTTCTCCACTACTGACCCGTCGATGTGGATAGGGGGGTGCTCCCTCTTGCTGTTTCCTGAAGTCACAATCATCTCCTTTGTTTGTTGACGTTGAGTGTGAGGTTATTTTCCTGACACCACACTCCGAGGGCCCTCACCTCCTCCCTGTAGGCCGTCTCGTCGTTGTTGGTAATCAAGCCTACTACTGTAGTGTCATCCGCAAACTTGATGATTGAGTTGGAGGCGTGCATGGCCACGCAGTCGTGGGTGAACAGGGAGTACAGGAGAGGGCTCAGAACGCACCCTTGTGGGGCCCAGTGTTGAGGATCAGCGGGTGGAGATGTTGTTACCTACCCTCACCACTTGGGGGCGGCCCGTTCAGGAAGTCCAGGACCCAGTTGCACAGGGCGGGGTCGAGACCCAGGGTCTCGAGCTTGATGACGAGTTTGGAGGGTACTATGGTGTTAAATGCTGAGCTGTAGTCGATGAACAGCATTCTCACATAGGTATTCCTCTTGTCCAGATGGGTTAGGGCAGTGTGCAGTGTGGTTGCGATTGCGTCGTCTGTGGACCTATTGGGTCGGTAAGCAAATTGGAGTGGGTCTAGGGTGTCCGGTAGGGTGGAGGTGATATGGTCCTTGACTAGTCTCTCAAAGCACTTCATGATGACGGAAGTGAGTGCTACGGGGCGGTAGTCGTTTAGCTCAGTTACCTTAGCTTTCTTGGGAACAGGAACAATGGTGGCCCTCTTGAAGCATGTGGGAACAGCAGACTGGATAAGGATTGATTGAATATGTCCGTAAAAACACACCAGCCAGCTTGAACAAGCATGGGAAAGTGTTTAAACCCTTTACAATAATTATCTTTGAAAAACAGGGTCGTGAAAAAGGGACGTTTTTGTTTTTGCTGAGTTTCGATTCTAGAAGGATAACAACAGTCATCAAGTATCCTCCAGCCAGATCTGTAGAAAATGTGTTTTTAACTTTCAAAAAGGTACAGAACACCAATGAAAATTCATTTGTTTCTTAATTTCTATTGCACTTAGAGTTAGAGCTCCGTCCATTATTTCACTTAAAATAAAATATGTGGAGACAAT
This sequence comes from Salvelinus sp. IW2-2015, assembly GCF_002910315.2. NCBI lineage: Eukaryota > Metazoa > Chordata > Actinopteri > Salmoniformes > Salmonidae > Salvelinus > Salvelinus sp. IW2-2015. The sequence goes on from NC_036847.1 coordinate 2,132,430, forward strand.
ATTGCTAAAGTTAACAATGTAACAATTTGCTATTTTAAATAAAAGTAAAATACAGAGTACATGATACTATGAAATAACACATTTTTGGAAGCTCTGTGTCATGGACCATCCTACCACCACACACACTACAAGGTTTTGTATGTATTTGTCTTAATGAAATCACATCAACATCCAGAGGAAACAACAAGTTATATCTAATTATTTAAGTAATTGAGTTAATTATAGCTTTTGTCAACCTCTTAAAGAACAGTCCTCATAGGCAACCGTGTTAACTCACATCAGCTTTACAAATAGATAACAAAACATGCATCTTCACTTGTAGTTTTATCTGTTCAGCATGTACAGGGTTAGCATGTACTTCGCTGTATGGTACCATAAAATCCTTAATGCTTATGTAGTGGTAGATTTGTGGTTAAGTTGATAACGAACAACCCGTTTGTATTTTGAAAGTGACATGGGCATAGGTATACACAGCAGTGGAATGGCATAGTTAAAGWTAAAGAGATATTGGAACTATCTCATCCCCCTTCAAAATAAAGCAAGAGCATCCATTCACGTGTGTTTATATGTCATCCTTAATATTGTACTGTATTTTGATTAGTGGTCTGTCTGTTCGGCCATGTACATTCTGTATGGAAGTATCAAATAAAAGGAAATGAGGATGCATTTTGTGACTGCTGTATGTGAAAACATTCACTTCCTTTTTGTATAATCAAATAATAATAATACTTTTTTTTGTACCTACGGGGGCTATAATAAAACATCGCATGGCTAAATTATACATTTTATGACCATCTTAAAACAATTCCAAATGTTAGCTTAGTAGATATTGGGATCTAAGGGCTTAGACCTACATTAAGGTCTGAAAGGCACTTGCCTGTCAGACAAGTCAGTATTATTTTGGGGTTTTCAAGATTTCAACACAGCTCACGCCGAGAGCAATAGGATACAGTGGTTCAAATCCAGGCTGTATCACAACCGGCCGTGATTTGGAGTCCCATAGGGGGGCACACAATCGGCCCAGCATTGTCTGGGTTTGGCCGGTGTAGACTGTCATTGTAAATAAGAATTTGTTCTTAACTGACTTGCCTAGTTCAATAAAAAAAAACAGCCTGCTCTGTGGTTGTCCTATCATAAATACCATACATTGTCAGGTTAGGGATGAATCAGAATGATCCGTTTTAAGCCAGGCCTACTGGAATTCTTATATATATTTTTTATTTTTCCTTTTCTGTGGAAACATCAGTGCAGCCTCAACTTACCCAATTGCTCAGTTCACTTGCCCCAGGCAATAGGACAACCCTTAAAGCCAATCCCTGTAATGGATCAATACATTGTCATATACAATGTCATATACAAAAAATGAGGCTGAATTTATTTTCATTCTTTTTGATTAACTGGATTAAAACAATATTAACATAGCAATGTAACTAGCTTTTTTTTTGGGGGGGGGGGGGGCAGGTAGCTAGCGGCTAGACGTTGGGCCAGTAACCGACAGGTTGCTCGTGAGAATCTTAGAAAAATCTTAACCCTAATTAGCAATTAGGGTTGCCGTTGATAATGACAGACCCTGGCCATGACCCCACTCTCTGAGGGTGAGTTGGGATATGCAAATCCACATTTCCAATTCACACATGCGTGTAATACACACTTGCACATGTGTGAAATAGGACAAATATAAGCACCCCCTAATTATTATTATTGTAACGATATTTCCCCACTCCTAACTCCTAAATAGAAATCTATATTCTATAAAGATAAATCATGCATACACAACAAGGTGAAATATAAACAAAATGTCTTGCCTCCTACGAAAAGCAAGCAGCTAAAACACAGGGTAACAAATTCAATGTACCCAATACACAAATTGTAGCATTATCAGCTTTCACATTTTTGCCGTTCAGGCCCAGAAGCATTGGAGAGTTTCAACTATTTGAAGCTGTGCAGTTGCTGTTTATTGCTACTGAAATAAACAGCACTATATTGTGCACTATATTGTGCGTATAATGTGAAAACTGTTTAATTCCCCCCCAAATACACTTCTAACCTTTAACAATCCAATAAAGTCATTTTTGCCACCGATTGTAGCTAGCAGCTAACTTAGCCAGTACTACCCCTAACACGCCACCACACCTTCTCATTAGCATTCAAGGCCGATGGTGGGAAGCAACTGTTCCAGGGCRTCCAGCTTCACGTTGGCCTCCTCGATAGCGCTGAAAGTCTGGACGTTGCTGGTGATGTGGAAGCGGATGTCGTCCAACAGAGGGGTGGAGTCCGGTGGACGACATTCACCGCCCCCAGCATCTTTCTTGATCATGTCAGCAAAGTCAGGCTGCTCCACCAGCTGTTGAGGAGAGGGTCAAGAGGGAAAGGGTATAGGTCAGAAGGGACACAGCAAAGACCATCCATACACAGCCTATAATAGAGACAATTACCCTCTCAATGATCTTTGCACTGGTCCTCCAGACGAGACAGTCTAAATAGATTTGCCGTCTTCCATATGTGCAAGCAGCCAACAAGTTCTCAGTATATGTGGGAACTCCTTCAAGACTATTGGAAAAGGATTGCAGTTTGTTTGAGAAAATGCCAAGAGAGTGCAAAGCTGTCATCAAGCCAAAGGGTAGCTACATTGAAGAATCTAAAATCTATTTTGATTTGTTTAACACTGTTTTGGTTACTACATGACTCCATAATATTCTTCACTATTATTATACAATGCAGAAAATAGTAAAAAGAAAGAAAAACCCTTGAATGAGTAGGTGTGTCTGGTACTGTATCTTTGTACTTTATTAGAGGTATGGGGTGCACACCATATGACACAAGAAGTCATAACTTGCAACCCAGACGCAGATGTCAGGATACCTAGGGAAGTTGCTAGTTCTGTCAAATGGAAGTTTGCCAAATCCCACCTATAGAAAAAATAAAATGACAAAGATGCTTGACAATTCACTCATTATAAACTAAAGGTTTCTTAACATGAAGTGAAAATCATGTGGCAACCTTTAATATGATTAGCTGGTCCCAGATCTGTTCAGGCTAAATCCTATACAATGTGGGAGCAGGCTATTGTAGTTGTAATGTTCTTACTCAGCAGGTAGGGCACAGTCTGCCAGTTGAGCCATCTCCTCCTGATGCTGAAAACTGTGAGCAAGAAAAACTTAGCAGCGTTGCAGTTCTTGACACAAACCGGTGTGCCTGGCATCTACTACCATACCCCGTTCAATGGCACTTAAATCTTTTGTCTTGACCATTCACCCTCTGAACGGCACACATACACAATCCATGTCTCAATTATCTCAAATCTTAAAAATCCTTCTTTAACCTGTCTTCTCCCCTTCATCTACACTGATTGAAGTGGATTTAACTAGTGACATAAATAAGGGATAATACTGTAGCTTTCCCCTGGATTCACTTAGTCAGTCTGTCATGGAAAGAGCAGGTGTTCTTAATGTTTTGTACAATCAGTGTATACCATACTAAGAATGTTTATAAGACAATACAACTTCATAAGAATGTGCACCAAGTAAAACTGTTACTGTTATATCTACTACATCAGACTATATCAGAGAAAGTACATCAGAGAAATTATCGCTCAGCCAGACCCCAACACTCTCACAGGACCCCTGCTATTTTTTGTGATACTGTACTGTAAATTACATTAAGCTTGCTTCCCTGTATAAGATTAGCCTAAAATCTGTTTCCCTACTTCTATTGAACTGGTTTTATAATGCAATGTTACTGTACCAAGATGGTCAGACACAAATAAAGAATCACAATGGGGATCACATGCAATTGTTTGATCATCCTTCACTTTTGACTACACGACATACACATCTACATTTTTCCTCCCATTCTCTTTATTCAACCATCATCAATGCACACCTACGTTGTGTGTTGGTTATCATGACAATACTTTCTACCTTCTATTCTCACACTCAGCAGACCTGAAACCAGAGAGCGAGAGAAAGAAAACWGGTTTTTGTGTTCATGGTGGCGTTCTTGAGTATAATTTGGAACAATGCAATGCAAAGTGGTCTCAGRGCAATTCGTATTATTTTGTATGTAAATCTGCTAACACTCCATTTAGCAGAGATGGGACCAAGTCACAATTTAGCAAGTCCTAAGCAAGTCTCAAGTCTTAACGTTCGAGTATCGAGTGAAGTCCTAATGAATAATAGACAAGTCTCATATCAAGTTCCAGAGCTCAGGTGTCAGGTCAAGCTCAGGTCAAGTCACAAGTCCCTAGTTAAGGCTAACAAGCTTGCTCGGACAGAACAGATACAACTTCAATTAGCACTGAGGTGTGAAGTGAGAGGTGTCAAGGCCTTTGAGCCCAATAACGGCAGGAGAGTCTCACAGCGCACCCCATCCAAATCCAGGGGCCTTTGAAGCCACCTGGTGCTGTTCAGAGACCATCCCCTGTCATTTTCTACAATTGATCTGCTTCCAGAAAAAGCTTCTCTCAAGTGGGTGTGACGCCTACTCCCATTGCCTGTTGCAATGCTGCTTGGATTCCACCAGGCGATCTGTTCACCGTCTGCCGTGGCCTGTCTCCCYCTGTCTGGTAAAGGTACCCCACCACACTCCCCCCTCTCTCCCGAGCTTTTGCTCGCTTCCAGCAGACATGCACTGTTGGGACGAGTGACTCTGAATTTACAATGGCTAGCCCCAAGTCGTTATATTTATTTTCTTGTGCTTTCTGCTATTTGCCTCATCACTCCTGCGTGCTTTGTTGACTATGAACTTGCTTGTTTACCAAACCATGGGGCAGACTGTTTGTTCCCACACTCAGGACTCGACTCTCTATTGGTTACACAGACTCTTGGCCTCCCATCCTATTCTAACCACCTCTCGCCGGCTTTGTATTCATGTTATCTGATGAAATTGCTGTACAATATGATCGTGTTGCCATCTGATGCACATTCAAATGTCATAAATCAACACAGCAGCATATCTCTGACCTTTATAACCTGTCTCTCCTCTCTGGGGAGGTTACCATTGCTTGGAAGGCAGCCACGGTGCATACTTTGTTATAGGCCAATTTCTATTTTGTCCTATTTATCAAAAGTGTTGGAAAAACTTGTCAATAATCAACTGATTTGCGGTCTTGATGTCTATAGTATTCTCTCYGGTGTGCAATCTGGTTTCCGCTCAGGTTATGGATGTGTCACTGCAACCTTAAAGGTCCTCAATGATGTCACCATTGCCCTTGATTCTAAGCAATGTTGTGCTGCTATTTCTATTGACTTGGCAAAAGCTTTTGATACGGCAGACCATTCCATTCTTGTGGGCAGGCTAAGGAGTATTGGTGTCTCTGAGGGGTCTTTGGCCTGGTTTGCTAGCTACCTCTCTCAAAGAATGCCGTGTATAAAGTCAGGACATCTGCTGTCTCAGCCACTGTCTGTCACCAAGGGAGTACCCCAAGACTCAATCCTAGGCCCCACGCTCTTCTCAATTTACATCAACAAAATTGCTCAGGCAGTAGGAAGCTCTCTCATCCATTTATTTGCAGATGATACAGTCCTGGCCCCTCCCCGGATTTTATGCTAAACGCTCTACAACAAAGCTTTTTAAGTGTCCAACAAGCATTCTCTGCCCTTAACCTTGCTCTGAACACCTCCGAAGCAAAGGTCATGTGGTTTGCTAAGAAGAATGCCCATCTCCCCACAGGTGTTATTACTACCTCTGAGGGTTTAGAGCTTGAGGTAGTCACCTCATACAAGTATTTGAGAGTATGGCTAGACAGTACACTGTCCTTCTCTCAGTACATATCTAAGCTGCAGGCTAAAATTAAATCTAGACTTTGTTTCCTCTATCGTAATCGCTCTTCTTTCACCCTTGCTGCCAAACTAACCCTGATTCAGATGACTATCCTACCCATGCTAGATTACGGAGAAGTAATTTATTGATCGGCAGAAAGTTATTTTTAAATCTGACACAGCGGTTGCATTAGGAACAAGTGTATCTTTAATTATATGTAAAACATGTATCTTTCATCAAAGTTTATGATGAGTATTTCTGTTATTTGACGTGGCTCTCTGTAATTACTCCGGATATTTTGGAGGCATTTCTGAACATGGCGCCAATTTAAACCGAGATTTGTGGATATAAATATGCACATTATCGAACAAAACATAAATGTATTGTGTAACATGATGTCATATGAGTGTCATCTGATGAAGATGTTCAAAGGTTAGTGATTAATTTTATCTCTATTTCTGGTTTTTGTTACTACTATCTATTGCTGGGAATGTTGTTGGCATGTTGGCTGGATTCACAACATGTGTAGCTTTAATGTGGTGTCTTTCATGTGTGGGACGCTACCGTCACAMCTATCCTAGAGAGGTTTAACAGACATTGTGAAATCTTCAAATAGAATCAAGTGTTGTAGTTTCTCACTACATTCACACTGAAAGGTTGGTGGTTGTTTGAGAATAAACAGTCACAGAAACTCTTGCTCAAAGCTCGTATTTTCAAGCGACAAGCGTTGAAAATATAGGACAGTGCTCTGGGGAAAAACCCTTTGCATTTCGGCACCTGCTGGCGCAGCGGCGCCAATGCAATTCTCTGCTTTTAGCAACGGAATTGCCATGAATGTAAACTCAGCAAAAAAAGAAATGTCCTCTCACTGTCAGCTGCGTTTATTTTCAGCAACTTAACATGTGTAAATATTTGTATGAACATAACAAGATTCAACAACTGAGACATAAACTGAACAAATTCCACAGACATGTGACTAACAGAAATTGAATAATGTGTCCCTGAACAAAGGGGGGTCAAAATCAAAAGTAAGTCAGTATATGGTGTGGCCACCAGCTGCATTAAGTACTGCAGTGCTTAATGCAGCGCAGTGCTCCTCTTCATGGACTGCACCAGATTTGCCAGTTCTTGCTGTGAGATGTTACCCCACTCTTCCACCAAGACACCTGCAAGTTCCCTAGCCATTCCTCGATCCAACAGGTCCCAGATGTGCTCTATGGGATTGAGATCCGGGCTCTTCGCTGGCCATAGCAGAACACTGACATTCCTGTCTTGCAGGAAATCAAGCACAGAACGAGCAGTATGGCTGGTGGCATTGTCATGCTGGAGGGTCATGTCAGGATGAGCCTGCAGGAAGGGTACCATATGAGGGAGGATGTCATCTTCCCTGTAACGTACAGCGTTGAGATTGCCTGCAATGACAACAAGCTCAGTCTGATGATGCTGTGACACACCGCCCTAGACCATGACGGACCCTCCACCTCCAAATCAATTCTGCTCCAGAGTACAGGCCTCGGTGTAACGCTCATTCCTTAATCCAGCCAGATKTCAAAAAGGCTTTACGGCGAAAGCAAACCATGCGATTATCTGAGGACAGCGCCGCGCATACAAACACATGAAAAACGTATTTCAACCAGGCAGGTGCGACACGAAAGTCAGAAATGGCGATATAAAAAATGCCTTACCTTTGATGATCTTCTTCTGTTGGCACTCCAAAAGGTCCCAGTTTCATCACAAATGGTCCATTTGTTCGATAATGTCCTTCTTTATATCCATAAAAACTCAGTTTAGCTGGCCCGCTTCAGTCAATAATCCACCCAGTTTCCCTCCATCAAAATGCATACAAAATGAATCTCAAACGTTACTAATAAACTTTTCCAAACAAGTCAAACAACGTTTATAATCAAACCTTAGGTACCCTAACACGTAAATAAATGATACAATTTAAGACGGAGAATCGTTATTGTCTTTACCGGAGAAAAACACCAAAGAACACGCTCTCTTCCACGCGCTTGGAAACACTACAGCCAAAATGGGAGCCACCTAGAAAAACTACAATTTCTGGCTCATTTTTCCAAAAACCAGCCTGAAACTCTTTCTAAAGCCTGTTGACATCTAGTGGAAGCCCTAGAAACTGCAATCTGGGAGGACTTGGCCTTATAATTAAAGTGATAGGCATTGAAAATAGAGRTAGGCAAAATAAAATTGGGATGGTTTGTCCTCGGTTTCGCCTGCCATATCAGTTCTGTTATACTCACAGACATACTTTTAACAGTTTTAGAAACTTTTTGAGTGTTTTCTATTATATGCATATCCTAGCTTCTGGGCCTGAGTAACAGGCAGTTTACTTTGGGCACGCTTTTCATCCGGWCGTCAAAATACTGCCCCCTACCCAAGAGAGGTTAATAACCTGGGTGAAAATAACAGCACATTCCGATATTAATCTCTTGTGTATAACAACATATGTAGAAAGGGGAATCATAGAGAATCATGACAGTTTCAGGCAGACCAGACCAGATACACTTTATTATGAGCTGCAACTAGGGTCTAGAGTTTTTCCTCATCAGGTCATGTCTTCTTCATAGAAAACTCAGGGTTCTAGACACAAGACCACTGAACCCTACCCAACGAAGGTTGGCATTTTGATGAGCAAAAAGCCTAATTGGCTAGACTATAAAAGAATAGGTAATAAACGTAAGGGCATTTCGTCTTTTTTTTCACCCAACTTTTAACCTAAATCACGGTGACATGTTTTGTTGGTTTCACAATGAATTCACGTTAGTTGACAACTCAACCAAATGTAAATCCAAACTAGACATTGAACTGACGTCTGTGCCCAGTGTGAAAGAACATGCAGAACTGAAGTACTTCCTATTGTGGTCAACAAATACCAGGTCGACATAAAGAAAATCTATCTGTAAGATTGATGACAAAAGCCCAGGACAGACAGTCGGTGTCGATAAACATTTAATTCATGAGATTCCTTCTATCTGAAACAGCAAGAGAGCATTCCAACACAAATCTTGAGTAGACATAGTTTGTTTCTCAGGGTTTGCTTGATGCGATGAACGGTGGTGTAAATTAATAAAGTAAAAGTGATTTGAAGTACTACTTAAGGAATTTTTCTGGCGTATCTGTACTTTAATAATGATATTTTTAATACATTTTACTTACACAAAGGCCTGTGAGCATTACACAAAGGTACTTGTTACATTTTAAATGCTTAGCTGGACAGGAAAATGGTCCAATTCACGCACTTATCAAGAGAACATCCCTGGTCAACCCTACTGCCTCCGATTTGGCGGACTCACTAAACCCATATGCTTAGTTTGTAAATTATGTTGGAGTGTTGGAGTGTGCCGCTGGCCCTGGCTATCTGACTGGTTTGCAAAATGTAAGGAATTTGAAATGATTTATAGCACATACTTTTACTTTTGATACTTAAGTATATTTTAGCAATTACATTAACTTTTGATACTTAAGTATATTTAAAAACAAATACTTTTAGACTTTACTCTAGTAGCATTTTACTGAGTGACTTTTCTATTAAGGTACTGTATCTTTACTTTTACTCAACTGTGACAATTGGATACTTTTTCCACCATTGGCAAAAAGGTCTAAATTTCTCTGCCCACATTGATCAGAACAATTTGTTTAATACGTTTCGTTTTTCTATTTTCAATACTACATCAGCAGTTAAATCATGACAAACAGACCTTTTGTGGTGATCAGAGCTCATTTTGATGCTGAGTTAAGTTGGAATATTCCTCTGTGTGCTCCTTTACAGCCATTCTCACTCTACATTGCCCTCCAATAAAGTTTTAGTAGAGCCATGAATACCCAGCTCCATATTCTACTGTTAAAGTGCCCATTAAACTGACGATAAATGATTAGCTATACATCCCATGGACCATTACAGACATCTACTGGCCAATCAGAAAAGCTCCAACAACAGAATGTTATACTTCAGTTCTCATCAGAGGCTGAGCATTTTGTTTTGTTGCATTGAAACCCTCAAACAAACAGCGTGTGACTTTGTGATAGAAGACAACGACTTTCATTGACCCCCAACAAGGGCTATCTTATTTTCCTCTACCATAGAGTAGCCTAGAGCAGCCTACAGCACAGGGGGCTGCTGAAGGAAGGACGGCTCATAAAAATGGCTGGAACGGAGCAATTGGAATTGCATCAAACACATGGAAACCATGTATTTGATGCCATTCCACTGATTCCACTCCAGCTATTACCACAAGCCCATCCTCCCCAATTAAGGTGCCACCAACCTCCTATGGCTTACCGTTGCCTACTCCATAGTTCGCTAATTAAAACTATGTAGACCCTGCTGCCTGTTACATGTATAGGTTTCCGCACATTAATTGGATCATCAACTAGTTCCCAATAAAGGAGAGGTTGATTCTTGGCCATAAAGGATATTGCACATCACTTCCTTTTCCCCTCTGCTCTATAAAACTGCCATCCCGGAATATATTGTAAAGTCAAAAAAAATWAAAAAGACATATATATATATAAAGCACCTGCTCTGATTTGTTTTTCTTTCATTTGCGAAAACGTATTCTGTTTCAAGCTTCTGACACATACATTTGATTGTCTCCTCTTGCTCTTTATTAATAAAAATACTGGACACCACGGGACACCGGGCGAAAAGTCCAGAGATTGAGGTGGCCATTTCAAAATGTATATTTTGTTGTCAATTAACCATTTCTTTCTGGGTTTTCATATGTGCTTGTGGTTATGAACTTCACCCAGTACCAGGACATTTTAGCCAAAAATCTGGCTGCCTCTACCAGGAGGTTGAAACTTGGATCTTCCAGCAAGACAATAACCCCAAKTGCATAATAAAATCCATAAAGAAATGGTCAATTGACCACAAAATATATTTTTTGCAAGGGCCATCACAGTCTCAAGACTTGAACCCCATTGAAAATGTGTGGTTTGAATTGAAGAGGGCAGTCCATAAGGGCAGACGAATTATATCTGGATATATCCAGATATAAGGATCTGGAAAAATGTATGGAGCAATGGTAAAAGATCCCTCCCAATGTGTTCTCCAATCTCATAAAACATTTAGGAAAAAGGCTCAGTGCTGTTATCCTCGCAAGGTGAGTTATTGAAAGGTATTGACAATGGGTGCAGTCCTCCCGAGTTGAGCAGCGGTTTAAGGCCCTGCAATTCAGTGCTTGAGGCCTACAGACCCGGGTTCGATCCCAGGCTGTCACAACCGGCCGCGACCGGGAGTCCAATAGGGTGGTGCACAATTGGCACAGCGTCGTCCGGGTTAGGGGAGGGTGCCTGCAGTGACTCCTTGTGGTGGGCCGGGTGCCTGCAGTCTGACTTGGTTGTCAGTTGAACAGTGTTTCCTTCGACACATTGGTGCAGCTGGCTTCCGGGTTAAGTGGGCGGGTGTTAAGAAGTGTGGTTGGCGGGTCATGTTTCGGAGGACACATGMCTCGACCKTTGCCTCTCCTGAGCCCGTTGGGGAGTTGCAGCGATGAGACCAGATTGAAAAAGGGGGTAAAAGAAGAAAATGKCTAGAAATAATTTTGACACCTATCTTTTAGAGATTGTTTTGAGTTTATTTTGTTCATTTCTCTGAGAAATTATATTAGTATATAATAATTTAATTTCCAATTTGTTTTTGGATATGTTTTTTTTTGAGACCTTGAAACTGAGATACTCCTCTTGACTCCCAGAGCAATGTTATGGGCATACTGCCAAATTTCTTATACAGTGATAGTGAGGATTCCTCCCACGCACATGCAATCAGTCACTTGCATGAATCCAACCAAGCAGCATTTATGCTAAACATACAATCTGTGTACAATCTGATACACACAAACATAACATTTCAATGGTTTGTAGGCTACGTCGAATAAATGAATCCCCAAACTTTTACTCAACAAAAAGTTAACATTTTGTAAAATGTTTACAGTTCTTACACCATCACCAGAACTGCATACTCAGGCACATCTCTCCTTCTGTTTGTCCACAGCCTGGTTCAGAGTTCTCTCAGTGCTAGGACTCTCTCTCACCTGGCCTCAGCCCTCAGCCAGGGAAGGACACCATAGCTAGATATGTCCTTCAATGGCATGGGTGACACAGGGTTTAAAGTTCTCTGCACAGGACTTGGTCACTGCAACATACGCATATTAAAGTGAGTTCCATCTTACTTCACAGAATATGAAATGGACAGGGTTCATGTCATTCAAATGTAATGCACAATCCAATATTGGTGGTGGTGAAGCGTTTAAGTTATGACACCATACACTTAATTATAACATTATTCTAACTTATGACTGACTCAAATTAGCGTTTTGGTCCATTCTATTGAATTACGTAATAGTAAAGTCTCTTGGTCTGTTGTAATCTCAGTGGAKGATGATTGGTTTCTGTAGACTTCCAGTGTGCAGGTTGACAGAGGCTTACTGTGGGGACCTGGTGGCAGTACTGACCTCGGAGAAATCCCATCTCAGCGTGATGGAGCTGAGGGGAATACACTCTGGGACCAGGAATCTGAGCCAAACACTTGGAAGCCCTCACTGCTAACTGCAGGAGCTTCAGTACATACTCTAGCACAGATATTGTAATGTTACCATTTTGGAAGAAGAATACACCTATGATTAACAGTTCAAATATCGTTATTAGCCTGTAATTACTTAACTTTGTTTTGTCCAAGCTACCGATGTGAGAGTTGACAGAAGGGTCCATGGAGGCCTTGTCAACTGCACTGCACTGCACTGCTCTGGCCAATCAGGGCTGGGAATACTGAACTTGACACAGAACACCCTCACCGACCAGGCGTTACGTAATGTATTGACTATATTATCTGTTGTAGTCTTGGAATCCCCTTGGTAACGAGACAATTCACACCTTTGTATCAGAACCAATGATGATATTTTTTTAAAGAACAGGGGAGTTGACTCCCCTGTTCTTTAAGGAGTTGGGTGTCTTGCTGATCAGCAGTGGGACTCTGGACTGAGAACGCTGTCTGTGGGCCTTAACAAAGTAGGAGACAAAGGAGACAAACACCTCTGGGTTGAACTAGGAGACAAACTGTCAAGTTCTGACCTTTATTTCCTTTGTTTTGTCTTTATTTAGTATGGTCAGGGCATGAGTTGGGGTGGCAGTCTATGTGTGTTTTTCTATGTTGGGGTTTTGAGTTCGGCCTGGTATGGTTCTCAATCAGAGGCAGCTGTCAATCGTTGTCCCTGATTGAGAATCATACTTAGGTAGCCTGGGTTTCACTTTTGGTTTGTGGGTGTTTGTTTCCGTGTGAGTGTTTGTTGCCACACGGTACTGTTTTCGGTTTCGTTCATGTTCACATTTATTRTTTTGTATTTCATAGTGTTCAGTTTATGTTTTAAAATAAACKTTATGGACACTTACCACGCTGCGCATTGGTCTGCCGATCCTTCAAACTTCTCCTCCTCAGATGAGGAGGACGACAGCTGTTACACAAACGCTGCAAATTGGAGCACCTGGAGCAAGTGAACAAAGTGAGTGAGCCAATGCAGTGGTGGATGCCACTGATACATTATAGAAGTATATGATGGTTCTATACAATAGCATTCATACATTATGACCTTAAGATTTTGATAATACCACCCCCAAAAGACATGTCTTGTCATGTATATTTCATAGTCCTTACTGCTGTTGTGAAATTTGTCACAGTCTGTGTCATGTGAAAAGTCTCTGACATTGCCTTTGCCTTCCTCTCTTTCAGTCTGCAGTATAACGACTTCAGTGAAGACATTTTTAAGATGATGGACCAGTGTGCTACAATCATATAATGTCAAGACACACTTTTAGGGGCGGTTTCCCAGACAGAGTTTAATTTAAATCAGGGCTAAGCTAATTCTATTTAAATTAATCCAGATTTTAAAAAATGGCTTTCTGAGATGTTGCTTAACTTCAGATGAATTAGTTCTAGACTAGGAAGTCCCAGACTAAGTTAAGTAATGACTAACCAGTATAATCATTGTGTAGCCTAATTAGATTAACGATGTGCTCTTGGTACTGACCTGAGGATGCTTAAAAAAAACAGGAATAGGACACTAACCTCTGGACAGGTTTAACGGCCATTAGAGCTCACTTTGCCAAGTATGAGCCCTGGTTAGGCTTTCACTTTCTTCCTGTTTAAAGTGTTATTACAACCATGGTGTTCTTTTGTTAGAGAAGCTTATACATCTAATAACCTGACAATCMAATCACATTTTATTGGTCACATACACGTGTTTAGCAGATATTATTGCGGGTGTAGCGAAATTCTAATACTTCTAGCCCCGGCAGTAATATCTAACAAGTCATATCTATAACATATAACCAATACACACAAATCTAAGTAAAGAATGGAATTAAGAATATATACATATATGGACGAGCGATGTCAGAGCGGCATGGACTAAGATACAGTAGAATAATATAGAATACAGTATATACATGTGAGATGAGTAATGCAAGATATGTAAACATTATCAAAGTGACTAGTGTTCCATTACTTAAAGTGGCCAGTGATTTCAAAGCTGGGACCGAGAGACTGAAAAACACCTTCTATCTCAAGGCCATCAGACTGTTAAACAGCCACCACTAGCACATTAGAGGATGCTAATGCCTATAGGCAGCATCCTCTAATGTGCTAGTGGTGGCTGTTTAACAGTCTGATGGCCTTGAGATAGAAGGTGTTTTTCAGTCTCTCGGTCCCAGCTTTGATGCACCTGTACTGACCTCGCCTTGTGGATGATAGCGGGGTGAACAGGCAGTGGCTTGGGTGGTTGATGACCTTGATGATCTTTTTGGCCTTCCTGTGACATCGGGTGCTGTAGGTGTCCTGGAGGGCAAGTAGTTTGCCGCCGGTAATGCGTTGGGCAGACTGCACCACCTTCTGRAGATCCTTGAGATTGCGGGCAGTGGAGTTCCCGTACCAGGTGGTGATATAGCCTGACGGGATGCTCTCAATAGTGCATCTGTAAAAGTTTGTGAGGGTTTTAGGTGCCAAGCCAAATTTCTTCAGTCTCCTGAGGTTGAAGGTGCTGCGGTTMCMCACTGCAGTCCCGTCAATGTGGATAGAGATCTTTTCCCTCTGCTGTTTCCTGAAGTTCACGATCAGCTCCTTAGTTTTGTTGACATTTAGGGAGAGGTTATTTTCCTGGCACCACTCCACCAGGGCCCTCACTGCCTCCCTGTARGCTGTCTCGCCATTGTTGGTAATCAGRCCTACTACTGTTGTGTCGTCTGCAAACTTGATGATTGAGTTGGAGTTGTGCGTGGCAACGCAGTCATGGGTGAACAGGGAGTACAGGAGGGGGCTGAGCACGCACCCTTGTGGGGCCCCTATGTTGAGGATCAGCGAAGTGTAGGTGTTGTTTCCTACCTTCACCACCTGGGGRGCGGCCYGTCATGATGTCCAGGACCCAGTTGCACAGGGCGGGGTTCAGAACCAGGGCCCCGAGCTTAATGATGAGCTTGGAGGGTACTATGGTGTTGAAGGCTGAGCTATAGTCAATGAACAGCATTCTTACATGGGTATTCCTCATGTCCAAGTTGTTAAGGTTGTACTGATCATAATGAGCTAATGCTACAGGCTATGTTACAACTTGTCAATTTCAACAAAAAAAGTWGAAAGTTTTATTTTCTAACAATAGTTTGAATTGTGTTGTGTTCAGCCTCGTCGTTAATTCAAATAGAAGTAGCCCATTTCAGTGTTGTGGACAATTTATGTTTGAGGCTCTTCGAGGAAAGCCCTTCCCTATTTATTCTGCACATCAAGTATGCAGACATTTGCTCAGTCTTGCTCAAACTGGCACATTATCTGTCTGGCGCTCGCATTGCCTCCATTGTTGTTTTCCTTACAATTATAATTTGGACATGTGTACGTTCCTATCAAAGTAAGTGACTTAGTTTCTGTGTATTGTGTTGTCGTTTCTACGGTAGCATGTAGTATGTATGTTTGGAGCATAATGCCATTTAGTTTTATTCCCATTTTCAAGAACTGTGACACCAATAATGCATTCTGATTATTGCATAGATTATAATGGACACCACTGATGTGTTGTAAAATACTTTTTTAAGGTTGTACTGACTTTAAGAGCTAATGCTAAGTTATTTGACAGCTATGTGTGGCGCCAAGTTTGTTGAAATTATAACAATGCATTCTGGTGTCACGTAACATCTGTCAGATCAAAAATGTTATAATCTATCTTTCGAGTGAACTTCCGGAATTTAATGAGGAGAAGTGAATGATCGTAGACGACACACCCCCTTCAACATGCGTACTGCAAATAGAACAAACTCATCTGGTCTCCTCTTATTATCTTTGGTTGACGCGAAAAAACAAAACATGGCGGCGCTCCCCATCGTCGTCGATTACTTTTGATTGCTAGAAAGTGTTTTATTCAATTATTTCGATCAATGTTGAGCTCACCCGTGATGTGATTAATTATAAATAGTAATTGCTATTACCGAATTCATATTGTAGTTTCTGTCAGCTGAGAGTTATCTAAATATGACCGCTTGTGTTACGTCTGTCACGCCCTGACCTTAGTTATCTATGTTTTTCTTATTATTTTAGTTATGTCAGGGTGTGACGAGGGTGGGTATGTTTGTTTTGTATTGTCTATGGGTTTTTGTAAGTCTAGGGATTTTGGTACGTCTAGGTATATGTATGTTATGGTGGCCTGAATTGGTTCCAATCAGAGGCAGCTGTTTATCGTTGTCGATTGGGGATCATATTTAGGTTGCCATTTCCCTTTTGGTTTTGTGGGTTCTTGATCTATGTTTAGTTGCCTGTTTGCACTATCCATATTAACTTCCACGTTTTGTTGTTTTGTTCGCTTTGTTCAGTGTTCGTTCTGTTCAGTGTTCGTTCTTTAATAAAGAAGAATGTACGCTTACCATGCTGCGCCTTGGTCTCCTCCCTACGACGGCCGTGACAGAAGAACCCACCACAAAAGGACCAAGCAGCGTGTGAATGAGGAGCGGACATCCTGGACCCGGGAGAAAGATGAGTGGAGGACATCCTGGACCTGGGAGGAGGTAATGGCAGGGGACAAAACCTTCCCATGGAAGCACCCACTTCCCTTTGTCCACCAAGCCGTCATATCGTCTTAGCCCAATCGGAAACCTCCCCTATAATTTTCTTGTAACCATATCAACTGTTTGTTCGTTTATGCATTTCTGTGATTATTTGGTTAGTAAATAAATGATAAAGACAATTGATGTATGGATGATTCATAGTAAAGGCTGGGTTCGTGCAGATAACCAACAATTTATGACGTTTGGAATGAGACTAACGTGAGGTAAAGAATAATTCATTAATTAGAAGACTAATTGATCAGATATTAAAATATCTGAAGAGTTATATTAGGAAAATTATAACTTTGTAATCTGAAGATTTTCCTTGGTGCCCCGACTTCCTAGTTCATTACATTTACATGATTAGTTTAGTCACGTAATAATAATTACAGAGAATTGATTTGATGAAATAACAGTCTTCACTTTAATGATGCCAAAGACACGACAATGCCCCAAAAATTCCTCAAATTTGCTGAAATACTTTTTGTTCATATTTGCACAAATTAAGTGTGAGATTGTGTTGGCAGGTCACACAATACTTGCAGTCTCCCTCAACCAGTCACAGAGAGCAACATGTCTGTCTCTGCCTATCATCAACTGGACTCAATCATATCTCTGGACTTGTTGGATGTTGTGCGTGCCCAAAGTGAGTTGTGTGACATTTGTGTGACATTTGTGTATCGTTCTTCATAGTTACTACTATTGCCTATTGTATGTTGTCCCTCTTAGTTTACTGTGTTGTGTAATACTCTGCAGGTGGCATATGCAAGATATACAGTCTTTTGACATTTATTACTGCTATATTCTGTAAGATTCTGTATCTGTGCGTTTGTGCCTTGGTGTATTCATTAGGTATGTGTGTATTCATTACTGTTTCTGTCCATTTACTAAACCACTACGATTCCACTACCTCTCCTACTTTTCATCTCCATGTACATCCCCATGTGTATTCCCATGTTGATCTTCTCCTGTGTCTGAATAAAGTTATTGTGTCTGTTAACTCTTGGGCTGCTTTATTCCTCTCTAACCGAGGGTCAAATACGTAGAGCCGGGTCTCTCTCTTTCAGTGGTAATGACCTCCATCTTAGCTGATCCATACTGCAAACCATATTTTCTGTGACAAAGTTTTTTTGTATAGATTAAATAGGGTTTAYATGAACTATTTTCATAGTTCCTTACTCATGATGGTTAATTTGTGTGTACCGCTTTAAGAGCATCTCGCAACTCTGCCAGAAAGATTTATTTTTAGCTCAGGTAAAATAGGTCCTATTTTGAACAGTTTGGCCTAGAGAAGAGCAGTTTTCTGCATTGTAAACTGCAACCACTGACACAAAGCAATGCTCCGTTTTTTTCGTTGGTAAAGCTAAGGGTGTTTTCACACTTGGTTCCTTTCAGACAATTTTGGTGAACTCAATTCAGTTACATTTTTGTGCAGTGTAAACACTTAAAACGAACTCAGACCCTCGTCGTGCGCCATCATGCGCATGTTGATTTTATCCATCCACACCAGATGCGATCAGGACACGCAGGTTGAAATATCAAAACAAACTATTCATTTGGGGACAGGTCGAAACGCATTAAACATTTCATGGGAATTTAGCTAGCTAGCTTGCTGTTGCTAGCTAATTTGTCCTGCATCTCCAACTTCTCCGAAAATTTTATTTTTGACTGCCATACGTAATAATTATTCTCCCTAGATTGAACAGGTTTCTGGCCTAGACGCAAGTATGCAGCTTTCCTTATCCGTGTCATTGGTTCAAATCTGCAACCACTGACACAAAGCAATGCTCCGTTTTTTCTATGGTAAAGCTAAGGGTGTTTTCACACTTGGTTCCTTCAGACAATTTTGGTGAACTCAATTCAGTTACATTTTTGGCAGTGTAAACACTAAAACGAACTCAGACCCTCCCTCGTCATGCGCATGTTGATTTTATCCTCCACACCAGATGCGATCAGGACACGCAGTTTAAATATCAAAACAAAACTATTCATTGGGGACAGGTCGAAACGCATTAAACATTTCATGGAATTTAGCTAGCTAGCTTGCTGTTGCTAGCTAATTTGTCCTGATATAAAAATTGGATGTTATTAGTTCCCCGAAATGCACAAGTCTCTCTACTCCTCCTTCAGTCTTCTTCTTCTTCTTTGGACTTTATATGGCGGTTGGCAACCAACTACCACCAACTGGACTGGATTGTGGGACCTCATTAATCTTTCAATCACCCACGTGGGTATAGCTCCTAAAAACCAATGAGGAGATGGGAGAGGCGGGACTTGCAGTGCGTCATACGTCAAAAAATATGATATTTTATATATTTTAGCACTGGCTATGCAACGCTTGGTGGGCAAGTGAGCAGTTTTGATGAAATGATTGAACAAATATTTGTACATTTATTTTGCAACGCTCGCCACGTAATAAGAGCGTGTGGTCAGCATGTAATAACCCTTCAAATTGGTGCCACAAGCGAGAGAAGATGATGTGAAGTTTGCGGGTAAATACGTGTGCATTTTTTTGGACATTGATTAGAGATTGTCTAAGATGC
>NC_036847.1:2155813-2158385 GCF_002910315.2 Salvelinus sp. IW2-2015
CTCCTAGAATATAAAAATTGGATGATTATTAGTTCCCGAAATGCACAAGGTCCTCTACTCCTCCTTCAGTCTTCTTCTTCTTCTTTGACTTTATATGGCGGTTGGCAACCAACTACCACCAACTGGACTGGATTGTGGACCTCGGTTAACTTCTACTTGCTACGCCATCCCGGATCCGGGAGCACCCCCATCAGTAAAAAAGCTGACTAGCATAGCCTAGCATAGCGCCACAATAAATACTAGCATCTAAATATCATTAAATCACAAGTCCAAGACACCAGATGAAAATACAGATCTTGTGAATCCAGCCATCGTTTTCTGATTTTTAAAATGTTTACAGGGAAGACACAATATGTAAATCTATTAGCTAACCACGATAGCAAAAGACACAACTTTTTTTTCTCCACCATTTTTTTCCTGCATAGGTAGCTATCACAATTTCGACCAAATAAAGATATAAATAGCCACTAACCAAGAAACAACTTCATCAAATGACAGTCTGATAACATATTTATTGTATAGCATATGTTTTGTTTGAAAAATGTGCATATTTCAGGTATAAATCACAGTTCTACATTGCAGCTGCAATCTGAAATAGCGTCGATGCAGCCAGAATAATTACAGAGACAACGTCAAATACCTAATTACTCATCATAAATCATTTCGAAAAATACACAGCGTACAGCAAATGAAAGCCCAACATCTTGTGAATCCAGCCAATATGTCAGATTTTTTAAGTGTGTTTACAGCGAAAACACATATAGCATTATATTAGCTTACCACAATAGCCAGAAACACAACCGCATTTACCAGCAGCAAATGTTTAGCCATCGTAACAATCCAGCAAAAAGATATATAATTGGACTAACCTTGATAAACTTCATCAGATGACAGTCCTGTAACATCATATTACACAATGCATATAGGTTTTGTTCGAAAATGTGCATTTTAGCAGCACAAATCTGGTTATACAATTGTGATCAAGTAGCAGCATTTCATGCATTCTGGCCGGCGCCATCTTGGAGAGGCACCTAATCTAATCGATAAATAATCGTAAACTGACTAAAAAATACAGGTTGGACAGCAATTGAAAGATGCATTAGTTATTAATGCAACCGCTGTGTTAGATTTTTTAAATTAACGTTACTAGACATACAGTGTGCGTTACAGCCAGACCAGTGCCGCAATAATGGCGGACAAATCCTTTTACATTTTTCCACATAAAATAGGAATAACATCATAAATAGCTCTTACTTTTGGACGAGCTCCATCAGAATCTTGGGCAAGTTGTCCTTTGTCCAAAATAATCGTTGCTCGGTTGTAAAACGTCCTCTTCAACTTTGGAACTAGCAGCTAACAATAGCTATGTGGCGCAGACATGCCCAAATGTTCAAAACGCAATACTAAGGAAATTCAGAAAAATTGCAATATACTCGCAAAAATGAAGGATGCAAAGAAATGCCAAAATATGTGTGGAGTTTTGTACTGACAAGATGTTCAGATTATTATTTTTGCAACATTTAATCTATAGGGTACAAAAGAGCTTCATAGGCTGTTAATTTGATGGTGGTGTTTGAATAATGTGAGAAAACTACAACATATTTGGTTACTGGTGAGGATCACAATAATAACATAGTGCACAAAATCGATGCTAGCTCTTAAAGAGAGCTCATTATAATAATAATAATAATAATAATAATAGCCAAATACGCAAAGTAGGATATTGCAAATTTCTACCTTTGTCTGTTTAGGCTACAGAATGAACTTCATATCCATAATTAGGTATTTCTGTGTAGTACACATCAGAGACCTATGATGAAATTCTGTTACCGTAATTCTGTTAGAGGTGTAAATTCAATAACTAAAAGTGTTATTTTTTCAAAGGCAATGTGTCATGTCATAGCTGACACCCTATTATTTCTGCAGWCATCTTTGAATCTTAATTCAGAGCAGATATTTAACAGAGTTTTAGGAAAACGTGGATGTCAGATGTGTGCGTACTGGTAGCGAAGTCAGGTGCAGGAGAGCAGAGATTTGTGAACAGGCGCACACTTTATTTAGGCAAAAATGCAAGAAGCGCAAAACAGTCACAAGAATTATGTTTAACAATAAATATCTTTGTGAAAAATCACACTGAAAAACAAGCCAGACTGGCGCGTCAACAATACACACATAACACAAACAATCTTACACAAAGACATGATGGGGAACAGAGGAATAAATACATGTAGATTGATTGGGGAATGAAAACCAGGTGGGCAGGGAACAAGACAAAACAAATGGATACATGAAAAATGGAGAGGCGATGGCTAGAAAGCCGGTGACGTGGACCGCCGAACGACGCCCAAACAAGGAGAGGAGCCGACTTCGGCGGAAGTCGTGACAGTGGACACATAAACTGAGGGAGATTTTAACAAAATAATTTTTACCAAACTTGGCATCTGAACAGTTCTTCGAGTAAATGTTTTTTTGTAAAATGCTGAGTTGAAATTGTTCAAAGTAGTCCTTGTGCATAGAGTTGTATGGTTTGTTAAACTTTGAAATCAGTCATTTTTGTTTGACATACACTACT
>NC_036847.1:2164030-2165006 GCF_002910315.2 Salvelinus sp. IW2-2015
GAATGGTTCCAATGATGAATTTGACACAAGCTACCAGTCCCTGGGTGAAGATGGCTGACAAAACATTATGGTGGAACCAAATGTAAGTAGTTACAACGTCATAACGAGTGAAGCAAAAAATATACATTTGAGAGGAATATGTTAGTTAATGTAGAGACAAACGTTGGTGCATATTTTTTTGTCATTAAGTTAATTTACAAAAATCGCTATTTAGCAAGTTAGCTGACATTAGCCAGCTAGCTAGCTAGTGTTATGACAGGAGAATACATTTATAATTTGTGTTGTTTATTGTTTTAGGGACTCCTGAGAAATCCAGAAAACCAGGCTGTCGTCTTGTGAAACAGTGGATGTAAAGAATCTAGCTAGCTAAAGCATTTACTCCAAATTGAATGTACAATTGTGTAAGCTTGYCTTGCAATTCAGCTGAAGTAACATAGCTAGCTAACTATTTACTTGCTTATTATGTAGTGGAGGATAAAAATAGCTGTATGCCTGTGGAAGTGTAGCTAGTTACAGTATGTAGCCGATCTGTGTATGGACCCTAAAAAGTTAGGTTCTGAACTAATATTCATACCAATCTATGAACCTCAGCTATCAAATCTGAATGGCTTTAATGAAGCCTAWRGATGGAGTAGAATATAATAACTTTATTGTGCCAAGGATGCAAGTCCTGTATACATATACTGTAGTTATTACCGTGCATGAGATTCCCACATTGTAGCCTGTACATTGAATATATTCACTGATCATGTACTCTTCCTTGGCAAATAAAGGTGCGGTTCAGGTATGAATCTCTGAGACATTAATTAAAACTCCAATATTTGAATGATGCTGTGTCTGCATGTATGTAATACAATTATACACTTCAACAGTGTTTACCACTCCTGCTCCTGGGACATTAATGATTACACATTGTAACTATGCAATAGACTAGAAACATGATTTAAGTAAAGGCTGATTTGTAATTCATATATAC
>NC_036847.1:2165106-2178284 GCF_002910315.2 Salvelinus sp. IW2-2015
AAATTGTGAATAACTCACCACATGTTAATGAGAAGGCTGTGCTTGAAAGGATGCACATAACTCTGAAATGTTGAGTTGTATTTGAGAGTCTCAGTCTTAAATCATTTCCCACACACAGTCTGTGCCTGTATTTAGTTTTCATGCTAGTGAGGGCCGAGAATCCACTCTCACATAGGTACATGGTTGCAAAGGGCGTCAGTGTCTCATCAGAGCGATTTGCCAAGTCAGGATACTCTGAGTGCAGCCCAATCCAGAAATCTGGCAGTGGCTTCTGAATAAATGACATTTTCACAGAACCGCTTGTTGCAATTTCGGTGAGGCTCTCTTGTTCAGATATCGGTAAGTGGACTGGAGGCAGGACATGAAAGGGATAACGAATCCAGTTGTTTGTGTCATCCGTTTTAGGAAAGTACCTGCGTAATTGCGCACCCAACTCACTCAGGTGCTTTGCTATATCACATTTGACATTGTCCTTAAGCTTGAGTTAATTTGCACACAAAAAATCATACAATGATGGAAAGACCTGTGTGTTGTCCTTGTTAATGCAGACAGAGAAGAGCTCCAACTTCTTCATCATAGCCTCAATTTTGTCCCGCACATTGGATATAGTTGCGGAGAGTCCCTGTAACCCTAGATTCAGATCATTCAGGCGAGAAAAAACATCACCCAGATAGGCCAGTCGTGTGAGAAACCCGTCATCATGCAAGTGGTCAGACAAGTGTTAATTATGGTCAGTAAAGAAAACTTTAAGCTCGTCTCTCAATTCAAAAGAACGTGTCAATACTTTGCCCCTTGATAACCAGCGCACTTCTAAGTATGTTGTAAAAGCGTTACATGGTCGCTGCCCATATCATTGCATAATGCAGAAAATACACGAGAGTTCAGGGGCCTTGCTTTAACAAAGTTAACCATTTTCACTGTAGTGTCCAAAACGTCTTTCAAGCTGTCAGGGTATTCCCTTGGCAGCAAGAGCCTCTCGGTGGATGCTGCAGTGTACCTAAGTGGCGTAGGGAGCAACGGCTTGCACGCAAGTTACCGCTCCACTATGTCTCCCTGTCATGGCTTTTGTGCCATCAGTACAGATACCAACATGAGCAGCAGCTACGTTTGCTAGATACGGACCGTTAGTGGAAGTCCCGCGAGAGAGTAGCGGTTAATAATGTGATTGGATGTTAATTATTTGACTAGGCTACCTGTGTTTGACATTGTGTTGTTACCACACCAGATGGTTTAATTTTATTTTTGGCAGTGAAACGAGGCTACTGCAGGCGAGGAAAGAAACCTCACCCAAATGTATGGCCCGGTTGGAAAATATATATGTACTGTTTGAAAATGTGAAAAAATGGCCACTTTTAGAAAAAAAGGTTCCAAAAGGGTTCTGTGGCTGACCCCTTAGTATAACCGTTTATGGTTCCATGTAGAACCCTTTTTGGTTCCAGGTTTAACTCTTTTGGGTTCCATGTAGAACCCTCTGTAGAAAGGGTTCTACATGGAACTCAAAAGGATTCTACCTAGAACCAAAAGGGTTCTACCTGGAACTAAAAGAGGTTCTTCAAAAGGGACAGCCAAAGAACCCTTTTAGGTTCTAGATAGCACCTTTTTTTCTAAGACTGTATTATATTGAAGGCTAGTGGCTGGTCAGTGGTCAGTATGCTGCTTTGTGAATGTGTCAGTGTTGCTGTGTGCTGCTAGTGACAGCGCGGGCACTGTGCTGTGTGCTGCTCTCTCTCCTCTCTCTAGGCCTATTGTGAAACTGAACAGCCGATTGTGTTAACTAGCTGTGACGTGGGCCGACCGTATCACAGCCTCATTTGTGTAGATTCCTTTGTGTGCGTGTCCCTTGCATGTTTGTGTGTTCTCGCCCTCGCACACGTGTGTGTGCATTCATGCGTGCGTGTGTGTGATGCAGTAGTCTTTTATGACTGTGCAGCTGAGCGAATATAGTTAGCATGTCACCCACCGCTAGAGCTCAGAATGTTCCTGACTTGGACTTGTTTTCCTCCCCGCACTGCCAGTACTCACTGTGACTGTCTGACAGGCTGCCTTCTCTTCACACTAGGAATATGTATCTAAGGCCATTACTGTCGCACCTCAGCCTCAAAGGAAACCATGTTGCTTAGCGTCGATTGGCATAGGTGTTTTTGGGTTGCTGCAGGTTAGGTGAGTTGGTATAGTGAGCCTGTGTTGCTGTGTGTTGTAGTTTTTGAGGAAGCCCTTCTCTCCAGACACCACTGTAGCGGTACGCAGAAGGATTTATTGACGTTTAGAGACGCCAAATGAGCTCCCAGAGGATCTTCCAGGAGACACAATACTTGGGCGTAAGGTTTGACTGTTCATAGATTGCGTAAGTGGATTTGATTAGTTGATTGAGACATTGATTGCTCTCTTCCTCTCTTTCTCTCTTTCTCTCTCTCTACAGGTGATCTTGGACACTGAGTGAGGCTAGGCAGCGTTGGGCCGATGGTAGGTGGGTCTTTTCACTTATTTCTCTCTTTTGTTTGTTCCATCTCTGTGTGTCTGTATCTTTCTCCTTCCCCTTCCCCCGTTTGTGTGTGCAGTGCCTGTGGTGTTAGTAGAAGTTGCCCCCAACATCTGGCCCAGAGTCGAGGGGCAACTTCCAACACTATCTGTTTTAGAGCATCTTCTTCCTGTTTGCTTCCTCTTGTCTGTCCCTTGTTTTCACCCCCTCATAACCCATTTCCTCTCTTTCTATGGTAGACTACTAGGCAAGCATTATCTTTGAGCTGATTGGATGCATGCCCCGTTGTGGACTCCCATTGGCCGCCGCTGAACTTTGACCTCTCCTGTCTCACCCCATTCCGTCCTGTCCGACATACAGACCGACAGACAGACAGACAGACAGACAGACAGACAGACAGACAGTGAACCCAGAAACACACACCCTACTCTACTCTACTCCCCTATCCTACCCCTATTCCCCTGTGTATGAAAGTGCTGCACCCTCGTATGCAGAGAGGAGGTAGTGAGAGGCACCCAGGGGGGTCGGGGGGTAGAGAAGGGGCGCAGGACTCGGGCCTCAAGAGGTGTTCCTCTCACTCAGACCACCACTCCCCTTCCAAAATTACCCAGAATGCCCGAGAGAGCATGGGCGTCCTGGGCCAGGGTCTGAAGCAGCTGTTCCAGCAGCAACGCAGACGCATGTCCCTCTCTCGCTTTACCCTAGCCTCCTCCTCTTCCTCCTCTTCCTCATCCTCTGTGATCTCAATGGGTGGGCCCTCTCGCTACCCTCCCGAGGACTACCTCACCCCCCTCCAAGCCCCCTTGGCCTGTCCTGACTCTGATCCCCCCTCTGGTGGTCTCCTTGCCCCCCCAGCTGGTCAGGGTGCCGGCCCTGTGGGCATGATGAGGCGTGGGACTATCCTGCAGAGCCAGCACCGTGGGGGGAACGGGACAGGGGCAGGGGGAGGGGGAGCAGACCGGGACCCCCCTCTGAGAGGCAGCCCCCAGACCCCCCACCGCCACCCTACCTATGATGCACAGAAGCATTCCGAACGCCTGCGCTCCTCCTCCACCACGGACAACACCACACGAAGTAGCCCCTCCCCTGGGTACAACCCTGGATACGCAATGTCAGGCGACGTGGTGCTGTCGTCAGGATACCAGTCCACGGAGGAGACAGACAAGGTGAGCGATGTCAGCTGTCAATCATATTAGGGTATTTTTTGGTTTGTGGTCAAGTTTTATCTGGTAATGGATGTAACAGGCCTGCTCTTAAATATTGAGGCTTAAGGGATACTTCGGGATATTGGCAATGAGAATCTACTTCCCCAGAGTCAGGTGAACTCGTGGCTACCATTGTTATGTCTCTGTGTCCAATATGAAGGAAGATTGAGAGTTTCGCGAGCCAATGCTAACTAGCGTTAGCGCAATGACTGGAAGTGTATGGGTATCTACTAGAGTATGACACGTGATGCCATGTGTGTATAATAATGTTTCTGTCCTGTAATGCTAAATGCTCCTGAGCAGAGGCAGTGCTAATCCAGGCTCAGGTCAGAAGTACACACACACACACACACACACACACACACACACACACACACACACACACGTCTACTCAGATCAGTCCGAAACTGGCATTCCTGAGCCCCGACTGTCCTAAGTACGTCCAGAGCAACGCATCTGTCTGATATGCATAATCCTAGCAAGATAGCCAAACACCCCTCTCTGGATGTTTGAGAATGGTATGTTCCACGGTAATTGCTGACTGCCATGTAGTCAACAGACGCTGTCTCTTAGATTCTCAGTTATTTGTTGTATGATATGAGACATGTGAAGATGAATTATCCACTGGACGAAGAACTCATGCGGAATGTTCTAAATGCATTTCTGCCGTGTCAAGGAGATACATTTGATTTTAACAGTAAAGTAGATATGCTGTCTGTCAACATAATATATTAAGAAGAGCTCCTTGTGTTGTAGGAGCACTGAGCTTTTATGAGAATATTTAGAATTTTTGGGGAAATTGGAAATGTTATTTTTCTGCATCCATTTGTATGTGTGTTGTTCTGTGTTCAGAATGTACAGTATGTGTGTATGACCTCTCAGAGAGTTGATGCTTGTCCATCTGTGATAAGATAGGTCAGAGGACCTCTCCGGTTTTGCATTGAGAGGTCTGTACCAGACACTGCTATAACCGCACGCGCACGCACGCACACACAAACAAACAACACATTCACACACACGCACGCACGCACGCACGCCGCATCGCACGCACGCACGCACGCACACACCACACACACACACACACACACACACACACACACACACACACACACCACACACACACACACACACACACACACCACACCCACACCACACAACACCACACACACACAAAGACACAGCCTAGTGGACAGTATGTAAGAATAGACCACTTGTGTCTGAAAGGACGGAGCTCGATAACAAAGGAAAGCTGACAAAGTGGAAGTGCATGCAGTATTTTCCTGGCTCATCTAGCGTGCTATGTTCTTTTTATACCCTCTAGTAAAGTAGCCTCTCACTACAGTAGGTGTGAACTGCGTTCATTTGTGTTCACTTGACTTTATCTAACGTCTGTATTTAGTTTGAGTGCCAGACTATTTTGTCATTTCAACAACATTACTACCTCTTGGCTGAAAGATTAACAGACGGGCCCCAGTGAGAGAATATAGATTTTCAGCCTTGCTCTCCTCTCTGAAAGTATAGCTATAGCCATACCGGTGTGTAAATGCCTGAAGTTTGTCCTGACGGCCACCAGATGGCGGTGTCATATCAGATAATGGCTGTAGTCTGATCTGCGTGTGTGTATATATAGCCATTTTACTTCTTTTTTTTTTTACAATCGCTAGGACCCATTTCTCAATACTTTACGTCACTTTTTCAAAACTCTTCACACAGTTCTCTTAACCAACTTTCAGCTTGGCACAGCAGTTCATTTCACGTTCAAAATGCACTAAAACAACCAAAAACACTTCATACATGTCTCAAATCAACTCATTCTTCCACAACACTAGCAACGGTTGTCACCCAACAAGCACACTTTGTCACTCAATAAACAATGACCTAAACAACACTAACAACAGGTAGCATTACACAATGTTTTCTTTACAAAACAAGAATGACTGTTGTTTAGAATTCACTGCAGTATATGTTATATTAATGAATCAGACATGATGCAATATGCTTCAATATGTTTTCTGTCATTTTATGGCATTGAGTGATTGCAAAATACAATAATTTGTATATACACCATCTACCGATACAGATACAGTAGCAATACTAGTCAACCCTGTCTTATGCATTTGGCCACAGGTTCTCATCCACGGCACATCTTATGTCATCTTGGGCAATACACCTAGGAAATAATCTTTTGGCATGTCTGGTCCATCCCAGGCAATCTTCTGCAGATATGTCCAGGCATCCAGCATTCATTGCGTCCAGGAGGGACATTTGATCATGTGGATGGTGGTCATAAACCTTCCACCTCCATGAGGAAAATAATTCCTCTATGGGGTTGAGGAATAGAGAGTAAGGAAGGAGGAAAAGTGACATCATCCTGGGATGGGCTGCAAACCACTCTGTGACTGCACGGGAGTGGTGAAATGCCACATTGTCCCATACAATTACAAAAGTTGGCCGATTTTGCCTCACTGCAACCCTTTCCTCACCTGTCACAACCCTTCCATAGAGGTCATCCAGGAATGAAATGAGGCCCAATTATCGGTTTGTGTAACAGCAATCCATCAGAGGATATTTCTGCACACATTGTGATGTTGGCACCCCTCTGGCCCGGGACATCCACTGTGGCTCTTTTCACAATCACATTTCTTCCTCGACACAAAGTTGAATATGTGGGGTGTTTGCCTGGCTTCAATCTCCATGACTCTCTAAAATAAATCCACAAGGCAACATAAGGCTATTACAGTAGTTTACATTATACCTAAAAACATGCCATTGTGTGCCTCTGCCCTGTTTGGTTTTGTTCAAAACTACTTCTGTATTTTGTAGTCAATTTACCTGGACATATTGGTTCCTGAGTTGCTTGACTCGTTCAGAGTTCCTCTCAAAGGGGACAGTGTACAACTGCTTAATCCTGACTTGATGTTGTTTCAGGACTCTAGAAATAGTTGTCATGCTTACATTGTGAATATTTCCAAATGTAATGTTGTCTGCCAACACTGTCCCGAATATCTGAGAGTTTTATGCCATTGTTTCTGATGACCATATCAAAGTCATATCATTTCAACTGCACAGCAGTGAAAATCCTACCTCTCCGGCCGGTGGGAGGTAACTGTTTGGTCCTATGCAGAAATACAAAAACAATTACACACAAGTGGGTTTGGAGGCTTTGCTCAATTTACTTCTGTAATGTGCAGTTCAGTCAGATGCCCTTGCAGAATGCACATCTTACTGTTGTTTTGCCGGAAATTTCTCAGAATAGATGCCACTGTTGAGCGTTGCAGATTTGGCTGCACTCTCAGACCAGCCTCTCTCATTGATAGACCGTGATTTATTACATGATCAATTATAGTAGCCCTAATCTCATCTGAGACTACAGCTCTTGATCTTCCTCTCAGTCTTCTTCCACCACGCATACGTACTCCTCTCCCTCTCCCAGCCACTCTTCTTCCTCTGTCAGCCACTTCTCTATCTCTGGCTGGGTCAATGTTTACATTACAGTACAGCATTATTCCTAAGATGTCCCCTTTTGTATAGATGGTAATGAAATTAAAAGACTAACAGCTACAATGGGAATCAGCTGTGGTTGGTCTAATTGTTTTGATAGTATTTCATCTTTTAGATTTGGAATATATTTCAGTACTGTATTACTGTCTTATTTAATTTTTTGTTATGTTAGGTTTTGAACTTTAACAGTTTTGAAAAGAGTATGTTGACATGTGCAAATTGGCCTGTAGGTACATAGAGTTTTGGTGGCGGTTGCGTCTGAGTGAGAAAAGAGTTCATGAAATTTGAAAGATGTAGTGATTGAATTCATTTTGTGCCAAAGCAATGAAAAATGATCCACGGTTTATCCCACATAGACTGCTGTTATGCTCACTGTGTGAAGAGTTTTGAAAAAGTGACCTAAGTATTGAGAAATGGGTCCTAGTGATTGTAAAAAAAAACTATAATAGAGAAAGAATAACGTTTCGACCTTCCCTGCAAATTCTTGCACTGTAAAAAGATAGTTGTTTCAACAAATTATTATCAACTGGTTCCACATACTTTTTTTGTTTACTCAACCTTTCGATCAAAGTGTTACCTGAATTTAAACTTTGCTCCAACTTGAGATAACTTAGGCAAGAATTCAGTCAACTTAAAATGATTTGTTTGCTCACACTTGTCTCATATGTTCATTCAAATAGAAATTATTGGAGAAGCTACCCTGAAAATAGTTTACCGACTTCCCACTGGAAGTCGGTAAGCTACACGAAAGCTAAGAAACATATAGTTTACTTAAATAAAGTTACTTTGAAAAAGTAGTTCACTACATACATCATATCTAAAATGGCATAGACTAGTTTTAGTTGCTATTATTTTTTTGTAGCCCTTTTTCTCCCCAATTGTTAGTTACAGTCTTGTCCCATCACTACAACTTCCATACAGACTCGGGAGAGGCAAAGGTTGAGAGCCATGCATCCTTCATAACACAACCCTGACAAGCCGCACTGCTCGCTTAACCCGGAAGCACCAATGTGTCAGAGGACACAATGTACAACTGGCGACCAGCCCGCCACAAGGAGAGCACGATTGGACAAGGACATCCCGGCTGGCCAAACCCACTGAGCCAATGGTCTCCCAGTGGGCCAAACCCACCGCCTCAATGGTCTCCCAGTCATGGCCAGCTGTGATTGAACCCAGGTCTGTCGTGACAGTGACACTGCCTTAGACCACTGCGCCACTCGGGAGACCCCACAAAAAGTGTTTTAATTGAGAATTAGGCAGGTCTGATGCTGAAAATGAAAGGAAATGATTGTCTACTTCACCCATATACTTTTTTTGCAAAAGAAATTGAGTGTAGTTCCAGTTGTTACATTGCAAAAAAGTTATTAACTACTGAAAACACTACCAAGATTTGAATGTAGTTAAACTACCACTAAATTACTGCAAAATGTAATTAGATTACTTGTTGAATTACATGTAGTTCACTACTCCCCAATTGACACAGACATGGTGGCATAGCAGAAAGATCAGAATGCCATGACCCAAAGGTTGTGAGTTGTTGAATAATATTGAATAATATTTACTGTATAAAGAAACATGCACAATGTAAATGTATGTCAAATATGTAAGTTGAAAACAGTCGCCTCACCAGTCCTCAACTGGCAGGTTCATTAAATAGTACCCGCGAAACACCAGTCTCAAAGTCAACAGTGAAGAGGCAATGCTGGCCTTCTAGGCAGAGTTCCAGTGTCTGTGTGCCTGCAAAATCTGCAGAGCTGTGAAAATTGTATCCCCCATATATATAAAACATATGCCATGGAATCGGTACATTGAACATCTCTTCCCCAAAAATGTTGCAATTTATATGGCACAGCTGTACATTTTTTGGTCCTTAAATGAAATTGGTATATATTTTTATTTTTCACAATTCTCTTAACCATTTTTGGTCTTTAATGCAGGGCCGACAGACAAGTTCCTTACTTTTTCCCCCTTCAACTTGCCTCTTCCATTTCTGTGGTAATGCTGCAATTAGTTGGTTGTAATTTTGGGTAGAGCAGACATTTACATATGTCTATGTTAGCTGCATGTGTGACATAACTCCACCAGTCCTATTTATGATATAATTTACAAAGATTCTACATTAAAAAAAATATATATAAAAAAAAAAGCTTTATTAATCAATTACTATATTTGAGTTTAACCACAATATTTGTTATATTATTTGTTCTGTCTTTGCAGGTGGATTAAACTGAAATTGCAACCAACTTTCTAAGGCTTATTTAAAAACGAATGATATTTTGGAGATTATTTCGTTTTCAAATAACCGAAAGTGAGCAGTTGTAATCTGAATAAGGGAAAAAGGCTTAGGGGTGAGACATTTTTAATAATTTACTAGAGAACCATTTATTATTTAAGTGTAACTTTTGTTTGACTGATGCCTTTAGTGAGAGTTTAAATGCTTTAATATTTAATAATTCCCTCCCTCCAGTAATTCATATTCGTTATATAAATAGGCCCTTTTAATTTTGTCTGGCTTGCCATTCCAAATAAAATTGAATATTTGTTGTTCATATAATTTCAAAAGCAAGTCACTAGGTGTAGGCAAAACCATAAGCAAATAGGTAAACTGTGATATGACTAAAGAGTTAATCAGGGTGATTTTTCCACAAATAGAAAGGTATTTTCCTTTCCATGGTAGCAAGATCTTATCTATTTTTGCTAACTTTCAAAAATAATTTATTGGAGTGAGATCATTTATTTTTGGGGGGATATGAATACCAAGTATGTCCACATCCCTGTCAGACTATTTTATTGGTAAACTACACGGTAATGTAAAAGTTGCATTTTTTTCGGACCCAATACATAATATAGTACAGTTATCATAATTTGGTTTTAATCCAGAGAGGTTAGACAAAGTATCTAGATCCTCTATGAGGCCGCGGAAGGATTCTAATTATGGATTTAATAGAAAACATCAATCATCAGCGTATAATGACACTTTTGTTTTTAAGCCACAGATTTCTAATCCCTTAATATTATTGTTGGATCTAATTTTAACAGCTAACATTTCAATTGCAATAATAAATATATATGCCGATAGTGGACAACCTTGTTTTACTCCTCTTGACAGTTTAAAACTTTGAGAAGTAGCCGTTATTTACTATTTTACACCTAGGGTTACTGTACATAACTTTAACCCATTTTACAAGAGATTCTTCCAAATTTAAATATTCCAGGCATTTATATAATAACTCCAGTCGTACTTCATCAAAAGCCTTTTCAAAATCAGCTATGAAAACCAGGCCTGGTTTCGCTGATATTTCATAGTATTCTATTGTTTCCAGTACTTGTCATATATTATCTCCAATGTATTGTCCGTGTAAAAAACCTGTCTGATTACGATGAATAATATCTGACAATAGCTTTTTAATTCTATGCGCCAAGCATTTAGCTAGAATTTTTGCATCACAACACTGAAGTGTAAGAGGCCTCCAATTTATTTAATGGACTGGAGCTTTATACAGTTGAAATCGGAAGTTTGCATACACTTAGGTTGGAGTCATTAAAACTCATTTTTCAACCACCCTGCAAGTTTTTTGTTGACTTCTCTAGGGTACGTGGGACAGTAGCGTCCCACCTGACCAACATCCAGTGAAATTGCAGAGCGCCAAATTCAAAAACAGATATACTCATATTACAAATTCATAAAACATACAAGTG
Source organism: Salvelinus sp. IW2-2015 (assembly GCF_002910315.2). NCBI lineage: Eukaryota > Metazoa > Chordata > Actinopteri > Salmoniformes > Salmonidae > Salvelinus > Salvelinus sp. IW2-2015. Next base: position 2,175,991 of record NC_036847.1, read on the forward strand.
TTATACATCAGTTTAAATTAATAGGAAACAAATCCATACAATTGGCTTCTGTTAGTGGAGATGGAGGAGACTGAAACAAAAACATATTCTTAAAGTACTTTACTACCTTTTTCAAAATATCGTTAAGTGAATCATGTGACTCCATCATTTGTATCAAGTTTCAATACATTTTTAAGGCATTTCTATGTTGACATTTGAAAAATAATTTGCTAAATTTTTCCCCATATTCCATCCAGTTCGCTTTATTTTTATAATATATTACACTGGATCTTTCTTGAATAAATTCCTCCATTTTCTTTTTGTTTTTCCTCTAACATATGCTGTGCCTCAATTGTACAGTTTTTATTTCTATCTAACTGTACTGTTAGTCCTTCAATTTCCTTCAATTTGGTTAATATGGTCTCTTTATATTTGTAGTAATGTAGGCAGTTTATGAAAAGTATTTTTACCTCTTTTTAGCAAACAATTATTGTGATTCATTCTGTATTACTCCCTTGCAACATTTGTGGGATACACAGCCACACACACACACACACTTTGGTTATTGCCCCTCTATATCTGTCTGCTCCTCAGTTTGTTCCCCGTGTCAGCATTATTGCCATTTTGTTTTCCCCTGTCCAGATGCTGTCCGTATTCTGTTCCTGTCCGTGTTTCATTAGATGTTCACTCCCCGTACTTGCTTCTCGTCTCTAGTGTCTGTCCTTATATCTTACACAAGATATTTGAAGAGGCGGGAGCAGTGAAGTGTGTGTGTGTGTGTGTGCTTGAGATTCCACATTGCACACAATGGATCTGATAGAGCCACACCCTACCCAAATACTACCTGTCTCATTCTCTCTATGACCCACTGTCTTTCTTTGGCCTTCCTCCCCTCCTTTCTCATTTTCTACCTCGTTCTAAACAAAGTAAACATTACACTAAGAAAAGTTTCAGAGGAATTTCAAATGTCATATTATGGCTAAGTACAAATAGTTAAAGTACGAAAGGGAAAATAAATAAACATAAATATGGGTTGTATTTACAATGGTGTTTGTTCTTCACTGGTTGCCCTTTTCTTGTGGCAACAGATCACACACATTGCTGCTGTGATGGGACACTGTGGTATTTCACACAACAGATATGGAAGTTTATCTAAATTGTAATTGTTTCAAAAAATTATTTGTAGGTCTGTGTAATCTGTGGGAAATATGTGTCTCTGATATGATCATACATTTGGCAGGAGGTTAGGAAGTTCAGGTCAGTTTCCACCTCATTTTGTGGGCAGTGTGCACATAGCCTGTCTTTTCTTGAGAGCCAGGTCTGCCTACGGCGGCCTCTCAATAGCAAGGCTATGCTCACTGAGTCTGTACATAGTCAAAGCTTTCCTTAATTTGGGGTCAGTCACAGTGGTCAAGTAGTCTCTGTTTATTGCCAAATAGCATTCAGGTTTTCTCAATTTTTTGGGGCAATTCTTTCCAATGTGTCAAGTAATTATCTTTTTTGTTCTCTCATGATTTGGTTGGGTCTAATTGTGTTGCTGTTGCTGTCCTGGGGCTCTGAGGGGGTCTGTTTGTGTTTGCGAACAGAGCCCCAGGACTATCTTGCTTAGACTCTTCTCTAGGTTAATCTCTCTGTAGGTGATGGATTTGTTATGGAAGGTTTGGGAATCGCTTTCTTTTAGGTGGTTGTAGAATTTAACCTTTTGTCAATAGGGGGAGCTGTTAGCATTATTTTTTTTTTTACATTTCCAAATTAAACTGCCTCGTACTCAATTCTTGATCGTACAATATGCATATTATTGTTATTATTGGATAGAAAACAGTCTATAGTTTCTATAGGAGTTGAAATTTTGTCTCTGAGTGGTACAGAACAATTTCTACAGCACTTTTCATGACAGGGTTCAGATTTCAGAAATTTTTACCTCTGATCTGGGGTCTGTTTATAAGGCCACAGTGAATGCTATATGAAGAAACGACATCTCTACGTCTTCCTCTGGGTGTCTGTACGTCATCACGTTTTAATGAAATCGATGGGACGTTCACAGCCATTATAAATGACCAAAATGTACAGAGACCGCCCTTTCTCAACTTGCGCCTCAGCGTGAAGGCCATCGGACCTGTCTCGTTCCAAGTCGTTTTCTAACCAGCAATATTTCTCCGGTCATGTTTTCAGTCGTTATAGTTGTTAAAAACATCATAATGTAGTTAATTTGAGCCGTTTTATCAATTTATATCCGTTTAGTGCGATTTTGAGGAATTCTTTGTTGTGCGTTCTGAAAGTTTGGACACGTTTTAGGGAGTCGGTCGTTGGTGGTG
>NC_036847.1:2179143-2181872 GCF_002910315.2 Salvelinus sp. IW2-2015
TGTCTTCCCTGTAAAACATTTTAAAAATCTGAAATGGTGGCTTTATTCACAAGATTTGTATCTTTCATTAGGTGGCTTGGACTTGTGATTTAATGATATTTAGATGCTACTATCTACTTTTGAAGCTATGCTAGCTATGCTAATCAGTGTGTGGGGGGTGGGGGGTGCTCCCGGATCCGGGTTTCTGAGGCAGTAAAAGTTAACGTCTCTTTTCTGGATTTTGATAATTAACGGTTATCGGCCTAATTCTGCTCTGCATGGATTATTTGGTGTTTTACGTTGTCCACGGAGGATGTTTTTGCAGAATTCTGCATGCTGAGTATCAATTTGGAATTTGTATTTGTGGTCATGCCAACTGGACTTTTTTTTAACACCATTATTTTAGTCTTACTGAGATTTACTGTCAGGGCCCAGGTCTGGCAGAATCTGTGCAGAAGAGCTAGGTGCTGCTGTAGGTCCTCCTTGGTTGGATACAGAAGCACCAGATCATCAGAAAACAGTAGACATTTGACTTCAGATTCTAGTAGGGTGAGGCCGAGCGCTGCAGACGGTTCTAGTGCCCTCGCCAATTCGTTGATATGTATGTTAAAGAGAGTGGGGCTCAAGCTACATCCCTGTCTCACCCCACGGCCCTTTGGAAAGGAATGTGTGTGTACTCTCTCTCTTATCCTTCCTCCCTTTCCCTCCCTTTTTCTCTCTCTCCCCCTCCCACTGTCATGGTCCCAGGAGAGGCGTTGTACAGACAGTCAGACAGCCCCTCACCCTCCCATTTTTCTGCCCCCTCCACTGACTGACAGGAAGCATGACACAACCTTGCTTTTTCCCACAGTAAATGTGACGGAGCTGAAGACAGAGAGTGTGTGTCTGTTTGTGTGTGTGTTTGTGCGTCAGACCCTGTGTCTGCAGAAAGAGCGTTTTAGTGAGGGCCGGTATCTCTAATTCCTGTCTGCTTTGTAACTCTATATTCTTTCAACCCCATTGTGTGAATGTGGAGAGAGAGCGCGCACCCGTGCTGTGTGAGTAGAGGGCAGCACAGCTGAGCACTCTTTTATCTCTGTCTGTTCTCCCTCCCTCCTTTTTCCTCCCTCCTTCTCACCTCCTTCTCACTTTCCTTTTCTCTCGTCACTTGTGTTTTCTCACTAGATGAACCGGCATGGTCTAGAGCAGTTTGGAACAGAGAGAAGTGTGTTTGCGTGTGTGTGCTTTTCTGTGATTGTGCACATGCATATTTCCTTTTTAGCGTGAAGTAGATTGTAGCTATGTGTGTGTGTGTATACTGGCTCTGGATGTGTGTGTTCCTACGGAGAAGAGCTCTGTGCGTGGAGTAGAGTAGAGCACATCGTCAGTCGCTCCGTCAGCCAGGATGGTTCAGAGGTTTAGTCTACGCAGACAGTACTCCAAGGTAAGTCTGCTAAAAGACCCCCACATAACTGTAAAGTGACCCACTGAGCTGAACATAATACTTGGAATTGACTTCATGGCGGCGGAGCCCCATATTAGTCTGGTCATTTGGGACCTGTGACATTATATGTTTAGTGTGGCTATTTCAAGTGTCTACTTTCAAAAAGACGTTGTACATCTGTAGTTGCTGAATGTCTCTCTCTCTTTTGCCCTCCTAGCTCCATCTCTCTTGGTTAAATCGGTCCCCAAAAAATCTGTCTCATCACTGTGTTGATTCTGTCCCTGTCTATTTCTCTCTCTCTCTCTCTCTCTCTCTCTCTCTCTCTCTCTCTCTCTCTCTCTCTCTCTCTCTCTCTCTCTCTCTCTCTCTCTCTTCTCTCTCTCTCTCTCTCTCTCTCTCTCTCTCTCTCTCTCTCTCGTTCAATATGCTTTAATGGTATGAATGACAAGGTCAATGTTGACAAAGCAAAGTAATACAAATTATGAAAGCAGCAATGACAGCAATAAAAATAGTAGCTAAAATATACACTGAGTGTACAAAACATGAAGAATTTGTACATTCAGGGTACACTGTATATTAACAATATATAACAAATAACTATCCAATACAGAAATGTAATAATGGCCAATGTTCAGAATCAAAAACATTATTGAAAATGGTGGTACTTATATTGTCTATTACTTATAATATTACTTATAATACAATACTACATTTTTATGTTTCCTCCCTTCGCTTGGGGCAAGCTGTGACATACTTTGCTGCCAACTCTATAACATCAGACCTCTCCCCCAAAAGTATAGAAAGTTTCTCTTTGTTTAATTGTTCTGTGAATGTAGAACCTTTCATTTTGAAAATAAGGAATCTCTAATGAATCTATATTTGGGGCAGGTGATTAGAAAGTGTTCTTCACCCGACCCACAGTGATGACATAGTCTGTCCTTTCCAGGATATTATTACTGATTCTGTAATTGGTTAAGGTTTTTCCTTGTTTGGGCTGTTGTACAAATGTTAAATATTCAGCTAAAGTGAAGTCTCTTTCCAATGTTCGGTAGTATTCCATTTCTGTCTGACCTTCGACTGCGCCAAAAGTCGATGTATGCATTCGTATTATTCACCAGAACACACACACACACACACATTGTCTAGCAGGATGGCCTGCAGCTGAGGATTCCACATTGATTGAGTGGAGCGTCTGATCTCTCACTTGAGCTGCTTGGGGAGAGAGGGATGGGTAGGGGTAGAGAGATGGAGGGAAGAGGAGGAGGGAAGGAGGGAGGGTTGGGGCAGAGCGTTTTTGGGAGGTTTGTAAGGAAAAGGGGGTTGCTTT